>NC_042512.1:3829019-4129019 GCF_900963305.1 Echeneis naucrates
TTTGTTTGTTTTAAACATATTCTTATTTGAGAGAATCAGCACTCATCACAGTAATTTACAGTGACAACCCTCCCTCTGTCTTTTCTTTCAGCCTACCCATTAAGATAACTGAGTATGTGCTAACTAATTCAGATGTTCTTTACCCCCACACCCTAAAAACTGATAAAACTTGCCATTGACTTCTGAAATCACCAACACTATCCCAACTAATAGCACTTACTGCTCTCAGAACACAAGTCTGTGCTTCAGTTCGGGAAATGTTGACGAAAAATTCACTCACTCAGCTGATCTGAAGAAATCTATCAAAACTGGTTTTAATACCATCCAGGACAACCGCAAAGAGAAGCACTTGTACAAAAGGAAGTTGTTTTTGTCAGTCAGCACTGCCCCAACAAGTAGCACTTACTGAATTCAACAGTCAAGTTAGTGCTCAAGTTAAGGTAACATTTGTGACTTTCAAACTACTTCCTTATCCCCCACCGCCCATATCACTGATAATACCTGCTGTCCTGGTGATTGAAGAAAGGAAGGAATGGCATTCCTACGCAGATTCCACAGAGATGGGATTCGAGTTGCTGCAGCTCAGCTAGTACTAGTACTTGACGTAACTTCATTATGATGTTTAGACGTGAGTTTAAAAAAAGAGGCCAAAGCATTAGGAGTTTGCCTTTGAGTGGACTTCAATGGCTGCTGTTTTGTCATCACATGTACACTTGTGTTCACTTTGGTAATTTGGTAGGATGACTACACAGGATAAATTGCTCCAAGCTGATTGGATAGTTGAGAGATCAGGGTGTTGCACAAGATAAGTACTTCCTGAAGTACGCTGAAGATGACGGGGATTGAAGGCAGGGCCTCATACATGCAAAGAATGCACTCTACCACTGAGCTACATCCCCTGCATGGTGCACAATGCCAGCTGGAAACTAATCACTAAACTGTTACAAAGGAAATGATCAATATGCAGTCTTTGCTCTGATCATTGTAACTTTGTGTTATTGTTGTATCTGATAAGTTAAGCTGTACTTCTAATGACCACCAGGGGGCAGTTCCACTGGTTGGAAAAAGACTTCAGACTGCATTGAAGTATATGGAGAGAACAACACCAAGTTCTGAGATGCTGCTTGTGGCCAGTATGGGGGGTGCGCTATTAGCACCACGCTCTAACCAGCTGAGCTAACCGGCCTTCCAAATCCATCTCTTCCACAAAACGTCAGGATGTTCCAAAGGGAGACATGAAGACTCTGCAGTTACCTGATTGGTCAGAAAGTTTTAATGAAACTCCTGCAGAAGAAGTTACATGAGTTTATCTCAACAACCTTAAAACAGGTGCTGCTGGGATTTGAACCCAGGATCTCCTGTTTACTAGACAGGCGCTTTGACCAACTAAGCCACAGCACCACTATGATGCACAGAAATGTACAGAGGATCTTAAAATATTCCAGCATAAGTAGCTGACCATCATGACTCTTACAAGACAGGTGCTTTGACCAGCTAAGCCACAGGTCACCTGCACTTTTGGTAACAGTCAGAGCTCCAGATACAATAACTGATTGTAAAACCCATAATGTCTTGTAGCCAACAGAAGTGCCTCACTCTCATGACTCTTACCAAAGTTTGTCTCCTATGAAAAGGCACTTGGCAACATGGCTTGTGGAAGACTCATGGTTTCATTATTTCATAGATCAGTGTCACCTATCACTGCTGTGGAGTCTATAATGTGAACCACTAAAGGTAAGAAGCTTCATCTTCTGATGCTCTACCGACTGAGCTACTCAGGCTTCTGATTGGTGTATAATTAGCTGTATAATTAGTTTCTATTCTCTTTGCTCTCTTTTTCCTCTTTCATTGTTAAATGGCAAAAACAACATTAATTCTTGGAGCCATGTTTTCTTCAGATCTAACCCGGATCACTCCAGTCAGAGACACTGATGAAGTCTTTGTGCATAAGTGCTTCTCTTTGGGGTTGTCCTGGTTGGAATTTGGACAAAAAAGATGAGGAATGTCATTCCTTCTTTTCTTCAATCACCAGGACAGCAGATATTATCAATGATATGTCAGAATATGTCAGTCTTTCATGTTCAAGGCCCATTTGTGCAGGAAAGAGTCTGGCACCTCAGACCACTGAGCCATCCTGACACGTGTATCCAGCTGCTACTCTCTGGTGAGGAAACAGAAAAGTTAATGATAGCTTTGGTAGGACAGTGTCAGCTCTCTCTCTCCCTCTCTCAACCCAACAGGTCGAGGCAGATGGCCGCCCCCCCTGAGCCTGCTCCTGCTTCAGCAGTTTTTCAGCAGCACTGATTAACAGGAAAACATAAAGAAAGCCCAATATTAACACTGCACAGATTATAGAGATTCTCTAACATGCTCTTTCATGGAATCGAAAACAACCAACCGTTGTTGGCAGGACTCGAATCGGCGGGGGGAAACCCCAAAGGATTTCTAGTCCATCGCCTTAACCACTCAGCCACAACAACTACACAGAGCCACTGAGCCTTATATCATAGGTGATAGAGCTATAGATCTCTAAAAGGAAATAAAAGGAAAGGAAATATTTTTCATAACATGCGCCCTCCACCTAAAACAGAGCAGAGGCCCTGTGAGCAGAGAGGAGGCTTCATCAGACAGTTTCTCTTTTCAGCTCAGAGCCTCTGTGGTTAGGTAAATATCCAAAGAGGATGTAGCTCAGTGGTAGAGGAGCTGCCATATTTCAGGTATTCTGCCTCCTCTTTCATCCAAACAGTTAAATATTGTTTAAAGTTTGTGAGGTTGGATGCTGCACGCTGACTGGTTGTGTGTCCAAGATTCTTCAAAGATGTCTTTCTGTCTTCGTAACTTCGCGTTACATTAAAGATTTAAAGGTCCCTGTTTCAATTCTGTCCTGTTTGACTGCAGCTTTGCATTTTCATTTGGACCCCAGGAAGAGTAGCTGCTGCCTGAGTGACAGCTGCTACTCCAAAGCCAACCCAGGGACCTGCTGTTTCGCTCACTTGTTGCTGTATCTCCAAAGAGCTAAAGTCTTGTGGAGTTTGTGGGCATCGATCCCACTACCTCTCACATGCCAAACGAACCCAAAGTGGTACCATGATGCATATACTGATCTTTATTTGCATGTGCACAGTGTGATTCTATATATTTTTATTTTGGCAGGTGACCAATTGTCTGCTAGTTTGTTCTCACGACTTTGGTAGCTGTGAAAGTATCTCCAGGAGTAAAATGATTAAATCAATACCTCGTTTTAATTGACAATTTCTGTATTACATCAGAGGCCCTTTGTGGTGCATATACTTATCTTTATTTGCATTTGTATCTGTATACACACTGAAATCCTCCACAAAATGAAGGACTCTCCACCTGGAGCAGAGGACCAGAGTCTGTGATCTGACTTCATTCATTTTAACATTAGAAAAAAGCTGCAGATGATTATTTAAATTTCTGTGTTTATATTCAACAATGTATTTGAATTAAAGTTGATATCTTTCTATAATAATCCATCATGGACTGCTGGACACTTTCATATCAGTAAAGACATTCAGAGTGTTTCAGAGTTTCTGTCATGATACAGACAGACAGATCCAGTGTCCCAGAGAGAGAAGAGTCCCGACACTCCCTGATCTCACTGCGGGGTGGTCACGTGGTTCACGTCAGCCCGCTGAGCTGACCGGAAGAGAGCTACAACGGAGTCCTCTGGTTAATAACATATTATTCATGTTATAGGAAAGCACACGTGCTCTCCCCGTCGGGGAATCGAACCCCGGTCTTCCGCGTGACAGGCGGAGATACTGTCCACTATACTAACGAGGAGCTGCGAAGAGACTTTTAGCACTCATTCATTTGAAGCGAACTTGAGAGAGTGACGTATGAATCTGTGTCGCGTGGGAGATCAATGAAAGGCAGGAAATGCCTTTGATCTCCAGTGACGTCACACAGTCTCGCTGTGGAGTAGTGCATCAGTGAAACATTCATTCATACGCGAGGACATCACGTATATTGTTGGAATAGAAAATCTTATTTTTTCTGTGTGTGCTCCTGAGAAAGAGGCTCAAATCCAAACCCAGGAGACAGAAGTTGAGTGAGTCAGTGAGGAAGAAGCTGCTCGTTCTCCTTCAACAGTTTGATCTGAGGAAAAGTCACTTCCTCTTTTCAGGAATCAACTTCTACCATCTGTCCACTAGATGGAGATAACTGAGCATCAACTGAGAACTGAGTTCTTCATCATCTGGAAACAGACAGCATTGTTTTCTTCAGCTGGAGCTCTTTGTTCAAATCTACATTGAGATTCAGAGCCAAATGTTTTTCCTTTCCTGGATTTACTTCATCATTTCAGTCACTCTGTGGATTCAGCTGACAAATGCAAAACACAACCAACATTTAAACGATGACATGTGGAAACAAAACTTTATTGATTCAGTCTGGTCAGCAGAATATAACCTGATGAAATCAGCAACATTAAACTGATGTTTCTACATGAATGCATCGCTGATTCTAAAACCATAAACTGAACATGAACACTCTGTACACTCAGCGTTACACACATGAAGACAACATCATGTGTTTAAGGTGATGTTGAGCTGAACAGGACTTGTATTGAACACACAGAGAGAGTGCACCGTTCCTGGAGATACTGCAATACCAGGTCGATGCGTGGAGTGGACGGAGCAAGCCCCTATTCCATCTCCCTGTTCCAAAAATCTATTTAATATATGGTCCCCGGGTAGGGGACGTATCAGATATTAAACTGATAAGAACAGATACTACACTTGATCTTAGCCAAAAGGCCGAGAAGCGATACCGCTCAGCTGTCGGAGGTAACGGAGTGTTTCTCCGCACCGACCCGCTCAGTGAGGGGTCAGAGTCGGCTTCAGTAACAACATCACTCCGAGAGAGAGACACAAACAGAAGACATGAAGAAACGAAGGAGGGATCAGAAAACAACCACAGACATGTTATTTTCACAAAGTTACGTTGTAGAGCAAAGAAAACGTCTCTTCTTGGTCACCTGTAAAACTTCATATCTATGTCAATTTAGCAGCTGAATATTATTGTGAAAACATCAGTTTGTCCTCTCATGTGATTGGCCTCATGGTGTGTCCATCAAATTAACCCCCCTGTCTGCACGGATTCTCTGAAGATTCGGCTCTCCTCGACTGGACTCGGCTTTTTTCGACCGAAAGCGAGAATAATAAAATGAGTTACTTTGTCATCCACAAAATAAAACCACAAATGACTGAACAGCTACGTATTTAAAATAGCATTCAAAGTCATTTTAATCAGAATTACAGCCATAATTTTATCTTAACATAAAGTCCGTTATATCCGCTTAATGCTAACATACAATGGAAAACGCCATAGACCGGCTAACGGGATTAGCATCAGTACCGCGATCATTTTAAAGCGTCAGTGAATTTATTCCAACTCAAACATGGCAGTAATACAGATATGTACAACAACACTTACAGACATGTATTCTCTCAGCTCTTACAGAACAATAAAACAGCAGGAATTTAGTTTCTATCGGTCTGTTTCTGTCTGCTACTCGACATCATTAAAAACCTCCTGTCACACTACTGACCCCTTCAGATGAAGGAAAAAACTGTATTCTACATATTAATACATTTGCCTGCAATGGTGTTATTGTGGTCAGCATAGCTGCCTTCCAAGCAGTTGACCTGATTTCGATTTCTGGCCATCGCAGTTTCCTGTTATCCTTCCTCAAATCTGAAGCATTATCCCCAAAAACCCCGACCTTAACACTAGAGGAAGGTTAATCTTTTTTCTGTGATCTGACGAGTCCTTCTTTAAACTTGCAGGACTAGTGTGTTTCATTTAACTATACATAAAAAACTATAAATCAAATATAATCAAATCAACTATAAATCAAACTAAACAGAAGTTGAAAGCCTGCTCCCTGCTCTTCCTCCAACAATACTCTGCTCCACTTCTTCTGGGCCTTCCTCTCCATATTTGGTTTTCTGCCAGCATAACCTGCAACCAAAGTATGAAATGATTAAAAGTGTGAATAGATACATTACTGACACCCGCTTACAATCAAGCACAATGTTTGTTCCCAAATGGCCTTTTGTAACAATCATTACTCAGACAGCAGGAAGTGTACTTCATAGAAGTAGCCACATGAACATTTTTCTTCCATGGGAAGTGAAGGCAGCAAGAGCCTGTCATTTGAGGAGGAAACTCTCCAGGCTGGAAAATGCTGAGTCATGGTAGCGTAGCTGCGCATGGTTGTTGTGGCCGAGTGGTTAAGGCGATGGACTTGAAATCCATTGGGGTTTCCCCGCGCAGGTTCAAATCCTGCCAACAACGGTTGGATGGATCACAGCATGTTCTGGTTTCATTCAAATTGGTTACTGGCTGCTTCTGGTTATGTTTGATGAACAGCTTCCAGCACAAAAATCATGCTACACGTCAGGAGAAATGACACTTCCTGTCTGTTTTCTGAGTGCGCTCAGAACAACTTCATTCTCAAATCACATCCTTAGCTCCAACCTACATGGAGCTGAGGATGTGTGTGACGTCACTGGAGATCAAAGGCATTACCTGTCTTTAATCGCTCTCCCACGCGTGACACTCGTGTCAGATGGATGAGCGCATGCGCACAAAGACGCACATGACTCGTTTCGCGAACGAATGATAAATGGCAAATAATAATGACAAATAATAAATGAAAAAACCCAAAGATCCAACTCAGTTTGAAAATATTTTTAATCTTTAATTAAATGTAAATCATTTAAAAATGTTGAACTATTTACATTTAAACCACATAGACAAGTATGAAGGATGATACAACAGGATGTAAATGAAAATCCTAACAGTTTTAGTTCGTCTTTGGTTCAGATTGGCATGAAGAAAAACCAAGTGGCTCAGCTTTGATTGCTTTCTTGGTTCCTTTTTAGGACAAATAAGGAGAAGGAAAGAGTCGAAGTGAATGAGAATATTCTCTCGTGATCACAGCTGAGGCTCCCTCCCCCTATAACCTGATTGGTCCTTCCATGTCCCCTCAGTTGTCATTGGCTGTCAGTGGTGTCAGTCATTTGGAGTGACAGCGCGTTGTGTAAAGTTGTTTAAGTGGCTACAGCTCGACATTTTGTGAGAAAATGGAAAACAAAATAAAACTTAGAAATGAACTGAAAAGAGGAGCAGTGCCGAAAACAAGTTCAGGAAGTTGTGCTGCAAGCTAAATGCTGTAAATTCACCAGTCTGAGTTTTGAAACAAACTTCCGTCTTCCTGCAGCACCTGTAGCAAATATTCACCGGAGTTCAGGTAAGAACTTTAATGAGAACTTTAACGCAGAATTTCTGTAAAGTTGTCTTTTCTCTGTTTGCATGTGAAACTGTTCTTAAACAACATTTAATCGACATGTTGAGCAGAGAACTCCTTGTTGAAGGTCGTTACGTCGTTATGCTAACATATCTAAGTTAGCTAATTTGGTTAGCATGCTAACTTTGTTAATTTAGCTAGCATGCTAACGTATCTTAATTAGCTAATTAGGCTTCGTTAGCATGGAAAACATTTCTCGCTGTTGCAGTTACTGCCTCAGTTTGAACTCGAATTAAAGACTTGTTCTTTCAGAGGAAACAGAGCAGCTCAGTGTAGGTCAGCAGGCTGAAGTCCTGTTAGTCAGAGCACACCTGGACCGACAGGTGAAAATACAGAGAAGAAGAAATTGACTTGGTGTTTGATTATTTCTCCTCAAAGACAGTTGATGATGTGTAAACTTGATGACCTGATGAAGACATCACTGAATCTGATGACAGCAGCAGAAGGTCCCTCTCTGTGATGAAGTGATGATGAGGGTTGTTTCTTTTTGGGTGATGTTGTGGGGAGGAGGTTTGTCCACATCTGGTTTTGGATGGCTGGCTCCTGTGTTCAGGGGGAGGACGTGGAGATGCTTCTGTCTCTCTTTAGCCTGATAAAGGAGGAGGGTTGGAATTGTGACAAACAAGAAATGAAGAATAGACAGAGGACAGTTCATTTGTAGTTCAAAACATATTTAGGGTGTTTTTTTTCGGTAACTGATAAACAACTTTTCTTAACAACATCCAAATGTTAGAAACTCAGTGCTGCTTGGAATATACAACACATATAAAACACAACTTCTCTCAATGAAAAGCAGCAGTCAGTACAGTCTGGATACAACAGTGGTCCAGGCTGCATCATGTATGTTTATATTGAATGTGGTGGAGAGTTAATATTATAATCCCAGTAATTTACTCATTGACAGAGCCTGTGATTAATTTCCCAGAATTTTTGCAGCTTTTGTGAGCTGCAAGTCTGTTGCTTTTTGTTCATTTTATTGGTTGATAGTCTTTCTGTTTTCTTAATTTTACAGTTGTGAAATTCAGTATTGTGTCTTCTCCATGTGGTCGGTTGGTCAAATGCAGCAAACCCAGCCCCTTTTATGTGAACGTGCACGGATCAAGATGGAAAAACCAGGTTTGATTATCAAGTTGATAACCAGCTTTGTGGATCACTAAAACAGATCCCAGACATGTTAATCCAGCTTTGTGATACAGGCCTCTGGTTCCTCAGTGTCTCTTAGCTCTTTGAAGGAGGCAGCATCTTTTGAAGAGACACCCTGATCTGCAGTGGTCTAGTCCCAGGGTGATCTGCTGATATGCTGATGCTGAAGATGTTATGTGTCTCACCAGAGAACTCTAGATATACACTGTAGAAAAACAAACTGTCCCCTTACACACTGTAGACAAACACACTTTAAAATATACCATCCTCATAAACGCTCTCATACATTTAGCCACTATGCCATTTCTAATCTGATCATTGTAGACAAACATAACTGTGTATCTGAGCATGTGTAAAAATGTTTTCTAATCGTATTAAAAGATAAAGGATCATTTATTTGTCCCATATTGTACAACACATAATATAAATCAAAGGTCATTGGATCTTTGTGATCTACCTGATATGGTTTTATTATTACTGTCTGTTAATGATTGACTTCAATTCATTCCAAAGTTCAGATTTGCTGGGGTATGAGATTTTCCTGTAAGTCATATTTAGTTTTACACAGAGAGCTCAGACTGTGTTTGGATCAACAACTTTAGAAAACCTCCTGCGGTCAGACATACATGGATATATTGTCTTAAGTTTTTTTCATGGAAGCTGCAGTTAAAGTTCACCTTCACTCATCAGCTGCATGAAGATCAGTTCGACCATCAGGTAACATAACCAACAGCCTTCATCCTGTTTGTGTCAGTGAATGTTGAACTGATTTAAAAACAGATTGTAAAGTCAACAAAATGGAAATATTAAAATTAAGATAAGATTTAGCTGCATTGACATATAAAATACTGAACTTTACTCCTTCTGACTTCTACAAATCAAGAAATAATATATTATTGAGGAAATTATATTTACAAATTTGATTTGAAAACTGATAATTTGATGCTCATATCTGGGGCCTTGATGATCATTTTCAACCAGCTACCTTCTCAGATATATTTACGAACTGAGAAGGGCTGTTGAAGAGTTGAAGAACATGGCAGAAAGACAGGAAGATAGACGAAGTGATAAAAGAACACAAACTTCAGTTTTGTAACCCTTAATATTCACTATTAAAGAAAACTGTTAAAATAATTTAAATGTTGCAGTCAGTGAATTCTTTAATCGTGATGATGAGCCAGCAAACTCCTCACAGCTCCCTGTTCAGATTCCAGATAAAGAGGGTTGGTTGTGGATGATGTGGTTACTTATTAACAAGATCTCTTCAAATGTTTGTGATAAAGACGTGAACTCATAAAATTTAAATAAAAACATCAGCATGCTATCAATTAACCCAGCAGGATGCTTTCTGACAATTCACTTTAATGTATTTCTAACCATATCTGCTCATGAAATATAATATCTCTAAATAACAATTTAAAATGTTAAAAGGGTTTTTGGCTTTCAGGACTGATTTACTCTGATGCACATTTCGGACCAGATACCTGACATCTCTTCCTAAATGCAAGTGCATCAATGTCTGGGGTTAGGCTCTGGGCTGAGGAAATCCTCAGAACTGAGTGAAAATGTTCATCAGGGAGACGACTCCATAGTGGTGATTTGTTCATCGTCATCAAAGAGATCAAATCAAATCAGATTCATTTGTATAGCACCAAATCATAACAAACATCAAGGCACTTTACATATATAAAGACCAAACTCTTTTTATAAAATTATTTACAGAGACCCAACAGATCCCCCAATGAGCAAGCACTTGGCGACAGTGAAGAGGAAAAACTTCCTTTAAGAGGCAGAAACCTCGGGCAAAACCAGGCTCAGGGGGGGCGGCCATCTGCCTCAACTGGTTGGGTTGAGTGTGGGATTGGGAGAGAGAGAGAGAGAATGAGAGCAAGAAAAGGGGATATTCAAACAGGTGTAGGCAGGAACATGATGCTGCAAGGAGTTCATGGAGTAGTAGTACAGAATTCATGGGGATAAGGGAGCACCAGGTGTTGCAGGAACATGGGATGGCGATGAGTCACCACCTGCAGGATGAGGACAGGTACAGAGAGGAGAGGAACTGGGAGAGAAAGAGACTTTGGCAGAACATGGTTAGTAAATCCAGTACACATGCTTAGAACTGGGTGAAACAGGGATTTCATGCAAGGGAAGGGAGAAAGAGAGTTGATGCTCAGTCCTTCCCCCAGCAGCCTAGGCCTATAGCAGCATAGCTAAAGAGGAGAAGAGGAGCCTGATAACTGAATGATCTGTAGAGAGCATTTGAGCAGCTTGGGCACGGAGTTGGGGCAGTGTGTCGGGGAGCAGCACCCACAGACTCATGCTTTGACTTGAGCGTGTCACTACACTGGATTTCAGTCAGCTCCATTTGGAGGTTGACTGGGGCACTTTCCACATCAACCGCAAACGGATTACTGAGCAGTCCAAATCTGCATTTCTGCTTCAAACCTGGCGCTGATTACACTGAGTTTCTCAGCGAACTGAAAAGATTTCTGATATATCATGTGCATTTCTTCATTATTATTATTATTATTATTATTATTATTATTTTTTTTTTTTTTTAGGAGAGATCTGTAAAATTACGTCATATCTTATGAAAAATTACATTTGAATACAAAAAATATGTGAAATTACTGTAAAAAACTTAATGATAATGTAATATTATATTATCGTTAATTACTTGTAATTCTAAAGGTAAATCTTAAAATTTCAGCTAGCATCTCTTAATTTACAGTTGTTCTCTTATGGAAAACAGTAAAAAAAACAACTTGTATGCAAAAGTGCAGTTAAAGATGTACAAATACAATAAATTGTCATTCAAAAATATTATTTTAATATAATTAATTAACTAATTTTAAACGTAAAACATGAAATTGCTGCAAATCCATAAAGTTACTGACATCTTATTGTTTTATTTGAAAATAGGAAAAATCTCTAAAAATAAAAATACATAAAAATATTTATTTTTTTTTTTTTTACAGTGCAGAGAACAGAGAAAAGCCCTCCTGGAGCTCAGCAAGAAGAGGGAGTCAGTGCCAGAGCTGGCCCCCATGTTGGGGCCCTCCTGTGGCCCTGTAGCAGCCCTGCTGCAGGTAAGTGAACCAGAGCAGGATTTTCTACATGAGGGGGACAAAAGATGCACCAAGCAGTGTTATTTTGGCAGCAAGTTTGGATTTAGATTGGCTGCAGTCTTTTCACTAAAATGTCACTTCGTGTTTGTCATATACACCGGTTCAGTTTCACAGCAGTCAGGTTCCAGATTGTCCTTAAAGAGGACTTTGGATGTGTTGTTGACCAATAGCAATACTAAAACAACAAACCGAAGTTATTCTGGCACAGACTCAGTTTGGACTGGTTTTAACGTCACTCTGTTTCATACTTTGGACTCTGAAGTTATGAGGGTGTCTCTTTTCCTCAGATCAGACACCAGGACTGATGAGGGAGAACAAGCAGCTTCTTCTCTTCACATGAAGCTGGAAAGTGTCAGAAAGTCTCCCTGAAGTGAGTTCAGCAGGTGAGAATCTGTAAATGTGTGAACAGGATCACTGTGATCACATTGTGTTGTTTCACTGTTTGACTGGACAGGAGAACTTTTTTCTTTTTTGGATCCTGTCCTGTTCAGCAGTTGGGGCAGACAATATGAACGCTCCTGGTGCCTCGTTGTGCTGACATTTTTCTCTGTGTGTCTCTGACATACTCCTTCTGTTGCCATTTAAGTTTAACTTTATGGGCAATGGTATTGGTTTATTGATAAAAATATTCAACTGAGTTTCAGGATTGGGTAGAATGAGAGAGCAAAGGCAGAAGGGGGGGGGGGGGGGGGGCACACACATAACATAGGGAAGACCCATGCACTGACCCGCAGGAAAACACAGGAGCAGCAGCCCCTGACCGGTGGCGGCCCTCAGAGACACACAGGAGACAAAGGACCCCAGGCCTTCTGTATAACATAACATGTCTGCTTTCAGATATGTAATAATAATAATAATAATAAGAGTTTCTCTTCGACGATGATTTAAGGATCAGTTGTATTAACGGCCATTAATAGAATCAACAGAGCACGTCTGTTCAGTGTGAGTTGACAGAGTTTAGTGACAGAACTGGTCTGACAGCTCAGATCATGACTGAGGTATTAGTTCTTTAAAAGATCAACATCTATAATTATCACTAACACTGAAACAGACTTGTCTTTGCTTAAACTGTGTATGATTTCTCAGAAACACAGTATCAGAGTTTGGATAATAAAACAGATGTATTATTGAATTTATTTCCAATTTATTTCACCAAGATAATCCACCCTCTATCAATACAGTTGGGCTAAATTTGAAAACAAATACAACTTCTGTGTGATAAAACAGATTTGGAATTATCAAACAATAAATAAAAGCCTGAGTATCATTACCAACCATATCTGTTTCTTCATTTTATTCTTGTTCTAATATAAAATAAGGGTTAGGGTTAGGGTTAAAAAAAGTCAAGAATTTAAATAATTTTAAATCATCAAACTTAAACCAGATTTATTTTTGGAAAGTTGGTTAACAAATTAATCTTAACTTATTAACCTTGAACTGGAATGCCTTGTTTCTGTTGAGGCGTAACAGAACAAAAATGTCTGAACTTGTCTGATACTTTGAATGAACTTGGCTCAATGAATTGAACTCTTACTGTCAATGGTCCACTCTGAGTATTTACAGACATGGTGAAGCCACTGAAGATTTAAAGCAGCACTCCTTGTTTTTATTGTTGGATTATTAGAAGAAAAACAGAAATCTTTACATTATCACATGTAGTCTGATCAATAATGTATAATAATAATAATGTATCAATAAATCACAGCTCCATCAACACATCCACAGTCAGATACCACCATCTAGTGGACAGAGAGAAGAAGCACCATCAGAGCTGAGATACATTTCTCTGAAACCTGCAGATTACTGAGAGGTTTGACTGATATGTGTCTGAAATTGTGGAGGCACAGTATTTAAATAATATGTCAAACAAAGAAACAAATGTTTAAGGTGCATCCTAAACATTAGATGAAGGAACCACCTCTCCAGTCTAGGGTTTCCTGATAAAGGTCAAATTGGTTTAGATGTAACTGATGTTTGATTAGGCTTGTAATTATTTAATGAATTGTAAGTTTTTGGCCTTTTCAAATGTTACAAAATGTCAATATTTATCTGATGCAATTAGAAATTGTGTGTATAATGCAAATATAAATAATTGAATGTTGGAATGAACATTAATCTTGAATGTTGTTTCTGGATGTTCTGTCTCTGTTGATCTCAGTCAGATTCTGTAATAAACAACAGTTTGCTGTTGGGAGTTAAAAGCTGAAGCTAATGACATATTAGTGACAGTAATGCTGATTATGTATCCTGTGATGTAATGCCTGTTGTAATGAATCTTTTTGTTGTGTTTGTGTGAAGGTGGAGGCTCAGCTATGAATCAGTGTGAGGACAGAGAGGAGGGAGCCCCTCCCTCTAAAACCACTCTGTGTGGGGAACATGAGAGTCAGACCAAAGCTCAGAGGTGAGATGAGGATCTCTAACTGTCCATCTGTCAGAGCTCAGCACTCAGATCACTGCTCCATCATTATTCACTCTCACTGTCACTTACATTTTTTACTGCTGTTTTTTTATTTGTCTTTGTTTTCACAGGGAGCTCAACTAGCATGTGGAGATATTACGATAATTAATAATAACAACAACAACAACAATAATAATAATCTGTATTTGTCTTATTATTATCTTTATTTGCACCCTTCAAAAACATTCAAACTGTCCAAGTGACAAGTAAATTTAATAAAAAAATTTAAGAATTTAAACAATAAAATATTCTGGGTGATTCTTAGCTATACAAAGGAAAACCATTCTTGAGTTTCTTCTCAGTTTATTGTTTGTTGATTATTTTACTGTCAGCTCTGTTTCTTCTAGCAACCAGAAGTCAAGACAAAATTTTCCTGAAACAAGCTGTGTGTCCATGAAGAGTGATCGGTCTATGGGTCGTTCTATTGACTTTAAGGGAGGACAACAGTCTGCTGTATCCAGTTGTGTGTCCATGAAGAGTGATCGGTCTATGGAGCGTCCTATTTACTTTAAGGGAGGAAAACAGTCTGCTGTATCCAGCTGTGTGTCCATGAAGAGTGATCAGTCTATGAATGACTTTATCAAAGAAAAAAGGTAAAAGCTGATCATTTGTTGTTGTTTGACTCATTAAAGGTATCAAAGCTTGTCTATCAGTTTCTCTGGTGTTCATAGAAAACTCCTGGAACAAACTGTGTGTTTGTGTCTTTTCTCCTCAGAGTTCAGTCGGACAAACATCATCACACAGACCTGGACTCCATATTTATGGTGTGTAAATGTTCATCCAGTGACTACAACAGACACCAACAAAGACTAGAGTTTGAAGCTGCACTCTTTAGACCAGTAGAGCTTTACTCTGTGACAGACAGGAGTTGAATTGGGATTGAACAGGTTTGGGGTGGGAGAGAGTGGGAGAGGACTGGGAGTTGTAGTTCACCACAGAGCAATAATCCATCAGCCTCAACAGATATGTTCTGTATTAATATGGTCTGTTGGAGACTTTTACAAAACATTTCTGCTCCTTCTTGTTCAACTACAGTGAATCTTAAAGAAAAGTTTATTTAGTTTTGTTTTGTTTTTTTTTTTGTTGTTTTTTTTTTTCAGATCATTTCAGCTGTGACTTAATAACAAAGACCAAAGTTAATCAGATTCAGTCCTGGACCTCCATGGACTCTGTCTCTACAGGGTTTAAAGATGGAATAATTCATCAGTGAACTAGTTCAGGTGGTCTGATCTATCTTCAGCCACAGTCACAGTTAATACCCTGAATTTTCACTTCCTAAGTTGATGTGTTGAAGGGCTGTATCAGTTTGGTCTTCATGTGATGTTCAGGATCTCTGTGTTGTCAGAATCTAAAGTCAAACTTAGTAAGTTACACCAGTGAAGTTAGTGTAGTGAAGTCAGCAGGTCTGAATCTTTCTGTGTAGCTCTGGAAAGAGACGTGGCAGCAGATGATACAGCAGCAGCTAAAGTTGAACTCTGCTGACTGATGATCTGATGCTTTGATCCATCAGTTTATACTGAGAGTGAACTTTACACAGGATGTTATTGTGTTCCAGCTGCTGGAGGAGAACATCGTCTGTTATGTGAAGAATGAGCTGAATAAAATCAAAAGGAGTCTGAGTCCAGATTACCCACAATTCATCAAGAATGAGGATGATGAGGTGGATGAAGAGCAGAGGAGGAGCAGAGAGGCATTTCTGAAGATCACAGTGAACTTCCTGAGGAGGATGAAGCAGGAGGAGCTGGCTGACTGTCTGCAGAGAGGTAAGAGGATTTAATATGATGGATCAATTAGACATTTACTGAAGTCTCAGGAGATGGAGAGAAATATGATCATACTCTTATTCCTTATTCCCTAAGTAAACATCAACCTTGTAGTTTTTTAAATCTAATTTGTTTTTTGTTTATTCAGAAAGTCGTGCTCAAGTTTGTCGACATAAACTCAAATCTGCTCTGAAAAAGAAGCACCAGTGTGTGTTTGAGGGGATTTCTAAAGCAGGAAACCCAACCCTTCTGAATCAGATCTACACAGAGCTCTACATCACAGAGGGAGGGACTGGAGAGGTCAATGAGGAACATGAGGTCAGACAGATTGAAACAGCATCCAGGAAACAGGACAGAGCAGAAACAAGCATCAGACAAGAAGACATCTTTAAACCCCCACCTGGAAGAGACCAACCAATCAGAACAGTGATGACAAAGGGAGTGGCTGGCATTGGGAAAACCGTCTTAACACAGAAGTTCACTCTGGACTGGGCTGAAGACAAAGCCAACCAGGACATAGAGTTCACATTCCCCTTCACCTTCAGAGAGCTGAATGTGCTGAAAGAGAAGAAGTTCAGCTTGGTGGAACTTGTTCATCTCTTCTTCACTGAAACCAAAGAAGCAGGAATGTGCAGCTTTGATCACTTCCAGCTTGTGTTCATCTTTGACGGTCTGGATGAGTGTCGACTTCCTCTGGACTTCCACAACACTGAGGTCCTGACTGATCCTACAGAGTCCACCTCAGTGGACGTGCTGCTGACAAACCTCATCAGGGGGAAACTGCTTCCCTCTGCTCGCCTCTGGATAACCACACGACCTGCAGCAGCCAATCAGATCCCTCCTCAGTGTGTTGACATGGTGACAGAGGTCAGAGGGTTCAATGACCCCCAGAAGGAGGAGTACTTCAGGAAGAGGTTCAGACATGAGGAGCAGGCCAGCAGGATCATCTCCCACATCAAGACGTCACGAAGCCTCCACATCATGTGCCACATCCCAGTCTTCTGCTGGATCACTGCTACAGTTCTGGAGGAGGTGTTGAAGACCAGAGAGGGAGGAGAGCTGCCCAAGACCCTGACTGAGATGTACATCCACTTCCTGGTGGTTCAGTCCAAACTGAAGAAGGTCAAGTACGATGGAGGAGCTGAGTCAGATCCGCACTGGAGTCCAGAGACCAGGAAGATGATTGAGTCTCTGGGAAAAGTGGCTTTTGAGCAGCTGCAGAAAGGAAACCTGATCTTCTATGAATCAGACCTGACAGAGTGTGGCATCGATATCAGAGCAGCATCAGTTTACTCAGGAGTGTTCACACAGATCTTCAAAGAGGAGACAGGGCTGTACCAGGACAAGGTCTTCTGCTTCGTCCATCTGAGTGTTCAGGAGTTTCTGGCTGCTCTTCATGTCCATCTGACCTTCATCAACTCTGGAGTCAATCTGATGGCAGAAAAACAAACAACCTTCCTTTGGTCAAACCTTTTTAAAAAAAACCCTGAACCTTTAATTTTTTACCAGAGTGCTGTGGATGAGGCCTTACAGAGTCTACATGGACACCTGGACTTGTTCCTCCGGTTCCTTCTGGGTCTTTCACTGCAGACCAACCAAACTCTCCTACGAGGCCTGGTGACACAGACAGGAAGTAGCTCAGAGACCAATCAGGAAACCGTCCAGTACATCAAGAAGAAGATCAGTGAGAATCTGTCTCCAGAGAAAAGTATCAACCTGTTTCACTGTCTGAATGAACTGAATGATGGTTCTCTGGTGGAGGAGATCCAACAGTCCCTGAGATCAGGACGTCTCTCCACAGATAAACTGTCTCCTGCTCAATGGTCAGCTCTGGTCTTCATCTTACTGTCATCAGAAAAAGATCTGGACGTGTTTGACCTGAAGAAATACTCTGCTTCAGAGGAGGCTCTTCTGAGGCTGCTGCCAGTGGTCAAAGCCTCCAACAAAGTTCTGTATGTGCACATAAATCCAACAAGATCGACTAAATACTTTTATTTGCTCAAACCAAGAACACATTTTTGTAATCATTTTCTCTTGTTTTTCTGATTCCTCCTCAGACTGAGCAGCTGTAACCTCTCAGACAGAAGCTGTGAAGCTCTGTCCTCAGTCCTCAGCTCCCAGTCCTCTAGTCTGAGAGATCTGGACCTGAGTAACAACAACCTGCAGGATTCAGGAGTGGAGCTGCTGTCTGCTGGACTGAAGAGTCCCCACTGTGAGCTGGAAACTCTCAGGTCAGAATTCAAGTTTTTGTTAAGACGTTTTCTATATTTGTAATAATTTCTCATTAAATTAGATAAAATGAACTGAAGAGATTTGCTTATTTGAGAGATCGTCAAGATAAAAAGCTTCACGTTCCATAATGAATCATTGATTTGCGGAAGTGGACAGAACCTTTCTGCTGCTTTTGCCATCTATGACAGTTGTGATGATGGAGTTCTCATTCAGGAAAATATTTCACGGACCTCCACTCCACTGACTGTGTTTTTGCTCATAATGTTTCTTTGTTCTACTGATTCTCTAAAAAGTGCCAGCTTGTTTAATTCATGCAACTCATAAGTGCTTGTTGTTCCTGCTGCAGTGTCTAAAGACCTGACCAAATATTTTTGATCACTGCGGTTAATTTCCCCCTTAATGCAAAAGGAAAGTGTTGTTCTTTTGGACATAAGGGTCCAGTGAAGTGGAGCGGATGACATGATGGCGTTCTACTAGTTTAGGAAGTGAAGCGTATTTGCAAATTTTTTATTGAGTACTTCCTTCAGTAGTACTTCCTATCTGTTATCCCGATAAAATGTTGGTCAGGTGATGTTGAAATCTCTTAAGAACCTTGAATACTCAGACCTGATGTTTGGTGAATAATCTCAGACCACAGTCAGTCACACAGATTCAACCTTCTTGATGTGTGTGTTCAGTCTTTCAGGATGCCTGCTCTCAGAGGAAGGCTGTTCTTCTCTGGCCTCAGCTCTCAGCTCCAACCCCTCCCATCTGAGAGAACTGGACCTGAGCTACAATCATCCAGGAGACTCAGGAGTGAAGCTTCTGTCTGCTGGACTGGAGGATCCAGACTGGAGACTGGACACTCTCAGGTCTGGACAGCTCTGAGGAACTCTGCTTCATGTTTGATGGTGGATCAAGTTGATCCTGACTCTGTTTCTTCCTCCAGGGTGGACCATGGTGGACCACAGACACTGAGACCTGGTCCGAGGAAGTGTGAGTGTGTTTTCATTTTGATTCATGAAAACTCAGCTGCTCATGTTACACTAGATTTTTACATTTCTGACTGAAGTCCAAAGATGAGTTTCATTCAGGATCAACACTTCATGTGTTTATTGATGTGGATCTCCATCAGCCGTCATCTTTGACTCCACAGCAGAAAAAAAGCAGAACATTGCTGACATCTTGACTCTCATGTTCAGTAACTGTTGATGTTCTAACTGGATTGTTGGCTTTTCATTTAAATGTAGTCAAACATTATTCACAGCTGATGAAATGTAAGTTTGAATGGTTCACTTTCAGTAAAGTTGTTGATAAATGAACAGATGATAAACTGCAGCTGTTGTTTCTTGTTCTCTCCATCAGATGTCTGTGAACTGGAACTGGACACAAACACAATCCACAGAAACCTCAAACTGTCTGACAACAACAGGAAGGTGACACGTGTAGCAGAGTATCAGTCATATCCTGCTCATCCAGACAGATTTAATAACTGTCCTCAGCTGCTGTGTAGAAATGGTCTGACTGGTCGCTGTTACTGGGAGGTTGAGTGGAGAGGAGTGGTTTATATCTCAGTGAGCTACAGAGGAATCAGAAGGAAAGGACACAGTGATGACTGTTTGTTCGAATATAACGATCATTCCTGGACTCTGATGTGCTCTAATGGTGGTTACTCTGTCTGTCACAACAACAGAAAAACATCCCTCTCCTCCTCCTCTGTCTCTAACAGAGTAGCAGTGTATGTGGACTGTCCTGCTGGCTCTCTGTCCTTCTACAGAGTCTCCTCTGACTCACTGATCCACCTCCACACCTTCAACACCACGTTCACTGAACCTCTCTATCCTGGGTTCTTCGTTGGGTCTCGTTCTTCAGTGTCTCTGAGGAAGTTGTATTGAAGGAGGCTTGAAACTAGAAACTGTTATACTTCACTGTTGGTAAAAAGGGAAGAAAATGTGATGGCTGGACTGACGATGAGATCTGAACTTCTCTCAGCATTAATACTGAATATCTTCAGATGAATTGTTGTCTGTGGCCTTTACTTTCTTCTTCCTGCCTCCTGTTGGACTGTCAGTTTATTTCAGTTCCATTGATCTGTTCATTAGCATGATGTCCCCGGGACTTCAGGCTGCAGTCTGAATGAGACAAACATGGATCACAGGAACCGTTCAGTTCCTCCAAGAGAATCATCAGGAAGTCATAGTTCATCATCACAGCAATCAACTGCTCTTCAAGCCCGTCTGGTTTTTAAAGGGAGCCTGAGATGGCACTTCCCACCCAGAACACTCCAGGATTCATTCAGAGCCTTAATCCAACCCTTTTGGACCAGGCTGCTCCCACAGTGACTGAAACAGGAAAAGTCATTTCCACCTCCTGCTTTGGAGCGTTATAACAGCTCTGCAGCAAGCTGAGCTCTCTGATCTGTACAGGTGAGCCATGAAGGCCTGCACGTACTTTGGCCTGTGAGCTGTGAAGCATCGGACACAAAGACACACAAAGACAACACATGATGCCCTGAGAGACGATACCTGAGCAGGAGAACTAGTCACTGCATGTACAGCTGCTTCTTATCTGGAGTTTTTTTCTGTCATCTATAATAAAGTAGAAAAGAGACACAGCTCCACAGTAACAGAGGTGTGCTGCTGTAACGCTGAGTGCTGGATTCATGTTCAGTTTATGGTTTTAGAATCAGTGATGCATTCATGTAGAAACATCAGTTTAATGTTGCTGATTTCATCAGGTTATATTCTGCTGACCAGACTGAATCAATAAAGTTTTGTTTCAACACGTCATCGTTTAAATGTTGGTTGTATTTTGCATTTGTCAGCTGAATCCACAGAGTGACTGAAATGATGAAGTAAATCCAGGAAAGGAAAAACATTTGGCTCTGAACCTCAATGTAGATTTGAACAAAGAGCTCCAGCTGAAGAAAACAATGCTGTCTGTTTCCAGATGATGAAGAACTCAGTTCTCAGTTGATGCTCAGTTATCTCCATCTAGTGGACAGATGGTAGAAGTTGATTCCTGAAAAGAGGAAGTGACTTTTCCTCAGATCAAACTGTTGAAGGAGAACGAGCAGCTTCTTCCTCACTGACTCACTCAACCTCTGTCTCCTGGGTTTGGATTTAGGTCTGGGTCTGGGTCTGGGTCTAAGACCAGGTGGGCCTGCTCAGAGTCTCTGTGTTGGATGTGAGCTGCTGAAATCTCTGAACACCATGACACAGATAATATCAGTCTGATGTGTCATCTGTAATCCAGATGTTGTCAGCAACAAACAGATGTTCCTGACAGAAGCTGTGCTGATGATGATTCTGGATAGAAACTGGGAGGAAAGAACTTATTCTCCAGTTGTTTTTCCACGAAGGAAGTGACGTTATATCACATGATTTTTCGCTTTCCAGCTCCTCGTTAGTATAGTGGACAGTATCTCCGCCTGTCACGCGGAAGACCGGGGTTCGATTCCCCGACGGGGAGAGCACGTGCATTTTTCTTTAATAGCTCAGTGACAGAAGTGAACTCTCTCTGGTCAGCGGCGTCCTGCAGACAGCAGTTTTATTTTGAAAACCAACCGGATTCTCTTGGCTTTAGAAAGTCCAACTTCGTGCCTGTCTCATGTAAAGACAGAACAGCAGATCTGAGTTAAAACTAAAAATTACCTACGGTGGCTGGTAAGTGCAAAACAAAATTACTAAGTGCAAAACAAATGTACATGTTGGGAAACATTTTTATCTTTTATTAAACAAAATTACACAATAAAAACACTCTTACCACAGACAAAATAAATGTATATTTTAAAAGACAAATTTAAAAGTGGCAGAACACTTTTACAAATCCCGAAACAAATTTCCAAACGACAAAATCCTCCGGAAGGGGAATGTACCAAATGCCGGAAGTGATCCAGAAGAAGATTGACTGTGAGCTCAAAAAGTTTGTATCGGTTTGTGTGGCGGGAAAACTTTGCAGAGTGAAAGTTTGTGGCAGCATGGAGTAAATGATGTTTTGGCCGTTTTGTGGAAACAACTTGAGCCAATTTACGCGGTTGTGTTTTCCGTGCGGACGATCTGTAGAATGTTTAACGTTCATGAACGGACCAGACGGAAGGAGCACGCGCACAGGAGACATCTAATAAACAGCCGGAAAATGCTAAACAAGCTAAGTGTAGCATCGCGCTAACTAGCTGAAGCCGCTGTCAGACATGCAGTGAATTAAAGTGCACCGTTTCATTTAGCAGCCAATCGTTGTCTTCACGGAATAGCAACGCGTTTAGTTAGTATGCGTCGCTAGTTTTTATTTATTTATTTTATTTTAGGCGTATATTTATGCTAAATGCACAATTGTTGCTGATTGTTTTAGCTGCTGCTAACTTTCTGTTTTGATACGGAACTCCGTTCATTCCAGCAGAACAACCATGAACATCATATAAACAATTCATGGAGGACAGAAAGTCAAAGTCAAAAGAACTGTGGGCCGAAAGGAAACAGGTCCAGGTACGTGTGTGGATATATCTGTAAAATATGGAAGTAAATATGTGTGTGTGTGAAATGAATGATATCTTTTTGTTATTTTAGCAGATAAACATGGATTGATGGCGCCACATGGAGCTGATTTAAAAGCTCAGAGAGGGAAAACACTCCCATTATATACAGATCCGGAGGTAGCAGCACCTGATCTACTGAAGCAAGCTGTCCAAGAAATGAGAACATTTAACAAGAAGATGGATGAAGGAGCAGACCTTCTTTTGTATCCAGACTGTTCAGAGGTGCTCCATGTGCCTGGGTCAGAAAGCCCATTCAAACTGGCAGAATATAAGAAGGAAATAGGAAAGGCACTTTTTTCATTTGCCTAGAAACACACTTTAGAGGAGGTTTGTGGATCTCTTCATTCAATATTTTTTAGATATTTATTTACTCTGATGTAGCATAATTAATAATGTGTTGTTTGTTTTTACTACAGAGGTTGATACATCAGACTCTGATTCTGAAATTGTCATCACATCGAGGAGCACAGCTGAATTCAATGCAGCTGACACTTTGGTACGTTCATTTATACAGTTAGTACTTTGATTCAGTTTTTTTTTGTTTTTATTTATTGATAGGATGTGCATTTGGTTTCAAGCATTAACTCTAAAAACCAAGTCTTGATTATTTGGCATTTACTATTCCAATCAGACACCCCTGATAACCTTTCACCATTGATATATACTGTATGTGGTGAGGGAACAATAATGGAAGCTGTTTAAAGTTGCTGGCAATTGTGCTTTTCTTCTCAGGTTTTTGAACCAAAAAAAACACAGTTCTCCCAAACGCAAACCTGAAGATAAAGGGTAGGTGTTAGTTTTACAAAAGAAGTCATTTGTCTTTAAGTTGTTGATGTGATTGTGATGAACATGTGGTAGAAAATATCATACGTGTGATATCATTTATAACAAAATAATCTTATTTATAAATCTATGGTTCCTCTCTACCTCTAAATGTTACTCAAAGCTCTGTTATATTCTGTATCATAAAGTTCATCAGTTTATCAATTTCATCATGTTTCAGAGATTCATCCACAGCTCAGCCTGGACAGGTATTAAGGCAGATTATGGCAGCCTGATGTTCTTTGCTTTCAGTGTGTTGTTTCAGACATTTTCATTTGTTTTTCAGATAGTAATATCTGACACTGAGGATCTGGATCCACCTGAAACAAATCCAGTCAGGAGTACTTGCTACGGGTAAGTAAAAAAAACGACAGTGACTCACTTAATGTTAATTGTAATTTATTTAGGTTTAGGTTCTTGGTGTACAATGCAAATGGTATGAAACAGGGTTAGCTGTAAACAACACTAATGGTTAATGATCATTAACTTTATATATCACATGACACGCTTTGTTGCTTGAACTATTTTTCAAAAACAATTACCCTGCCAAGTGCAAAGCAAGACACAGAGTTCTTCTTTAAATCAGTAATGTTCAACACAACCATTTTACTCATTTCTATATGTTTGGGTGGATAGTCATTTTATAAAACATTGAAGTTTCTTTAGGTCATTTAAATGTGAAACAATGTTTGTGGTGACTTTTTAGATTCAAAGATGGTCTTTCAGCTCTTCAGTTTCTGACTGCACTGCAGCAACAGCCTACTTTGCTGGCCCCTGTCCTGTGCCACTCTGAAAAGCCACTCACTGGTCTGGAACTAGAGCACTCTTCAAACCTGACCTCAGTCCATCAGGAAGTAACAGGAGACTTAAAGAAAGTCAAACTTTGGGCTACAGGGCGGACTGTGTTTTTTTTTTTTTTTTTTTGTGAAGGTTTGTCAATCACAATTTATTTTTCGACTTTGTTGAGAAAATACATTGCCAAGATGTAACTGAAGGTTTTTCTTTGCAGAAGGTCAGGCTGCTGTCTCTGGAGGATGTTTTGATGTTTGCAGCTGGGCTGACTTCACCTCCCCCGTCCGGATTGGAACCATCGCCAAGAATAGAGTTCCTGGATGACTCTCCATTCCCAGTTCCCAATACATGTTCAAACACATTGAAATTAGCACTCCTAGATTCACACACTGTGTTTAAGTCACACATGGACTTGTAACTGTAACTTGTAATTGGTAACTAGATCATCCCTCGAGACCAGACTCCCAAAAGGTGTTTTGTTTTGTTTTTTTTTTCCTCTCCACACAGTTAAGATTTTCACTGTTAAGTTTTAGACAAAACAAATTTCAAGAAGTTTTGTATTCCATACTTACAAAAATATAGGGACTCATTACTTTGCTATAGTTTTTATCAATTGATTTCAAACTCAGCAAAAATGAAGCTGTGACACTTGGTGTTCAGACAGACTGCAGTGTTCCACCACTCCAAATCAGATTTCTTAGCTTGTCATTCACTTTTCCTTGTGATGTTTCCAAATGATTCTGGTACCTGTTCATCTGAAGAAATTAAACAATGGGAATGTAAATGTTATGTTGACAAACAATAAAAAAATTACAAATATTTCCTTCTGATTGCATCTGTGATAGATTGGTTGAGTTTTTTCCAAACTATTTTAAGACAGAAAAATTGCATGTTTTTCAGTCATGGCAATATTGATTCAATTCTGTGTTACTTGTCTAATACCAAATCACAGCACAGTCATCTCATGGCTCTTGACATGTATATTAAAAAAATTAATTAATTTAAAAAATAAATAAATTAATTAATAGAAATAGGACAGAAACCCCAATGAGTAAGCACTTGATAATGTGTAAAGGGAAAATTCCCTTTGTCACTGACTCACAGCTGAGCAGTTTCTTTCAGCTTCATGTACAGTTCTGTTGCAGACTCCCAGTTCTCTGGCTTCTGTAGTTGTTTGTGCTCCATAACAAAGTCAAAGTCCTCCTGCATGTTGAGTCCCCACATGGAGCTATTGACAGGCTCGCCTCTGGAACAGCATCCAAATCAGCTGGTTCAATCTCAAATCCAGTCTGTGAGCCAAATCTGTGTTAGATACAATAAATAACATTTATATTATTTATTTACATTTCAGCAATAAAATAATAATAATAAAACAAACATGGAAATATCCATCCATCACCAATATTACCTGTGTGGTCAGCAGTACAGTTCATTGGACATGACGCTGTTCTGGAAGTGTGAATCCTGTGACTGTTCCACAGTCTCACACACTCATCCAACATCACCATAGCAACATCTCAGAAGGCACTGATGCTCATGGCTCCCGTTGAAGTATCCAGCAAACAACTCCATCCAGAACTGAGACCTGTAGAAATGGATAGAATCGGAAGTAAATATATATTATTAGTAGAAGTGGGACTCCATTAAAAAAATCTAATTCATTAAAGGTTTTGTAATGAATGAATTGAAATGAACACGTTAAAGTCCCAGCTTCAATTATTATATATGTTTAGAGGAGTTCATCTGCGATAGAACATAAAGATAAAAATCAAATGAAAGGTCAGTCATAATAAAATGACTTCATGAAGGCCACTTACCTTCCCCTTCTAAATATGGCCCACCAGGATTCAACACGCTGCTTATTCGTGGATGAGCCATACATGTGGCTGGACGGCCCAGAGCAGCAGTCATCATGATGGAGGCGTAGGGGAGACTGAATGGCAGCCATAATGCATTCTCCGTGCCACAATCAGTCCTCAGTCTCATGAGAGGAGATTCTCAGCGATCACTGTTGGCTTCTTGTTATTTGTCGGTCCACATTGGAGCCACAGCACTTTAGGTGAAAAAATCCATCCATGCGTCCTGAGAGAGCCAGTTTATCAGAACCATCTGCATGCCACATACAGTTCGCTCCCATTGAGTAGCAGCTTCTTCTTAGAAACCTTCTGCGTGCTCTCTCATTCATCACATCATCTCTCTTCACTCGAAGATTGGACTTTTGTCTGAGTACCTGCCACATCGTCCGATAGCCAAACAGTTGTCCAGGTCCACGAAGTTCCAACCTGATGGCGTTTGGAGAGGAATCATCCTTTTAAGAGTCCGCAGGCTGATGTTTGCACCGTGTAAACTTCACATCATGCTTCAGTAGATCAGGTGCTGCTACCTCCGGATCTGTATATAATGGGAGTGTTTTCCCTCTCTGAGCTTTTAAATCAGCTCCATGTGGCGCCATCAATCCATGTTTATCTGCTAAAATAACAAAAAGATATCATTCATTTCACACACACACATATTGACTTCCATATTTTACAGATATATCCACACACGTACCTGGACCTGTTTCCTTTCGGCCCACAGTTCTTTTGACTTTGACTTTCTGTCCTCCATGAATTGTTTATATGATGTTCATGGTTGTTCTGCTGGAATGAACGGAGTTCCGTATCAAAACAGAAAGATAGCAGCAGCTAAAACAATCAGCAACAATTGTGCATTTAGCATAACTGTAAGCCTAAGATAAAAACTAGCAACACATACTAACTAAACGCGTTGCTATTCCGTGAAGACAACGATTGGTTGCTAAATGAAACGGTGCACTTTAATTCACTGCATGTCTGACAGCGGCTTCAGCTAGTTAGCGCGATGCTACACTTAGCTTGTTTAGCATTTTCCGGCTGTTTATTAGATGTCTCCTGTGCGCGTGCTCCTTCCGTCTGGTCCGTTCATCAACGTTAAACATTCTACAGATCGTCCGCACGGAAAACACAACCGCGTAAATTGGCTCAAGTCGTTTCCACAAAACGGCCAAAACATCATTTACTCCATGCTGCCATAAACTTTCACTCCGCAAAGTTTTCCCGCCACACAAACCGATACAAACTTTTTGAGCTCACAGTCAATCTTCTTCTGGATCACTTCCGGCATTTGGTACATTCCCCTTCCGGAAGATTCTGTCGTTTGGACATTTGTTTCGGGATTTGTACAAGTGTTCTGCCACTTGTAAATTTGTTTTTTAAAATATAAATTTATTTTGTCTGTGGTAAGAGTGTTTTTATTATGTAATTTTGTTGAATAAAAGATAAAAATGTTTCCCAACATGTACATTTGTTTCACGCTTTGTAAAAGTGTTTCGCACTTAGTAATTTTGTTTTGCACTTACCAGCCACCGTAGTTTCCGAGTTGATCTAACTAACTTAGATCTGCTGTTCTGTCTTTACATGAGACAGGCAGGAAGTTGGACTTTCTAAAGCAAAGAGAATCCGGTTGGTTTTCAAAATAAAACTGCTGTCTGCGAGCGGGACGCCGCTGAGCAGAGAGAGTTAACTTCTGTCACTGAGCTATTAAAGAAAATGCACGTGCTCTCCCCGTCCGTGGAAAAACAAAAGGAGAATAAAGTTATTTCCTCCCAGTTTCTATCCAGAATCATCATCAGCACAGCTTCTGTCAGGAACATCTGTTTGTTGCTGACAACATCTGGATTACAGATGACACATCAGACTGATATTATCTGTGTCATGGTGTTCAGAGATTTCAGCAGCTCACATCCAACACAGAGACTCTGAGCAGGCCCACCTGGTCTTAGACCCAGACCCAGACCAGACTAAATCCAAACCCAGGAGACAGAGGTTGAGTGAGTCAGTGAGGAAGAAGCTGCTCGTTCTCCTTCAACAGTTTGATCTGAGGAAAAGTCACTTCCTCTTTTCAGGAATCAACTTCTACCATCTGTCCACTAGATGGAGATAACTGAGCATCAACTGAGAACTGAGTTCTTCATCATCTGGAAACAGACAGCATTGTTTTCTTCAGCTGGAGCTCTTTGTTCAAAACTACATTGAGATTCAGAGCCAAATGTTTTTCCTTTCCTGGATTTACTTCATCATTTCAGTCACTCTGTGGATTCAGCTGACAAATGCAAAATACAACCAACATTTAAACGATGACGTGTTGAAACAAAACTTTATTGATTCAGTCTGGTCAGCAGAATATAACCTGATGAAATCAGCTGCAACATTAAACTGATGTTTCTACATGAATGCATCACTGATTCTAAAACCATAAACTGAACATGAATCCAGCACTCAGCGTTACAGCAGCACACCTCTGTTACTGTGGAGCTGTGTCTCTTTTCTACTTTATTATAGATTACAGAAAAAAACTCCAGATAAGAAGCAGCTGTACATGCAGTGACTAGTTCTCCTGCTCAGGTATCGTCTCTCAGGGCATCATGTGTTGTATTTGTGTGTTTTTGTGTCCGATGCTTCACAGCTCACAGGCCAAAGTACGTGCTGGCCTTCATGGCTCACCTGTACAGATCAGAGAGCTCAGCTTGCTGCAGAGCTGTTATAACGCTCCAAAGCAGGAGGTGGAAATGACTTTTCCTGTTTCAGTCACTGTGGGAGCAGCCTGGTCCAAAAGGGTTGGATTAAGGCTCTGAATGAATCCTGGAGTGTTCTGGGTGGGAAGTGCCATCTCAGGCTCCCTTTAAAAACCAGACAGGCTTGAAGAGCAGCTGATTGCTGTGATGATGAACTCTGAGTTCCTGATGATTCTCTTGGAGGAACTGAACGGTTCCTGTGATCCATGTTTGTCTCATTCAGACTGCAGCCTGAAGTCCCGGGACATCATGCTACTGAACAGATCAGTGGAACTGAAATAAACTGACAGTCCAACAGGAGGCAGGAAGAAGAAAATGAAGGCCTAATCAGAGCAGGTTAGAGTCCAGGACTGATCATTGTGTCCAAATACACAATCAGTACTGTATCCTTTCCTTCTGATTCCTCTGTAGCTCACTGAGATATGAACCACTCCACTCCACTCGACCTCCCAGTAACAGCAACCGGTCAGACCATTTCTATACAGCAGCTGAGGACAGTTATTAAATCTGTCTGGATGATCAGGATATGACTGATCCTCTGCTACATGTGTCACCTTCCTGTTGTTGTCAGACAGTTTGAGGTTTCTCTGGATTGTGTTTGTGTCCAGTTCCAGTTCACAGACATCTGATGGAGAGAACAAGAAACAACAGCTGCAGTTTATCATCTGTTCATTTATCAACAACTTTACTGAAAGTGAATCATTCAAACTTACATTTCATCACCTGTGAATAATGTTTGACTACATTTAAATTAAAAGCCAACAATCCAGTTAGAACATCAACAGTTACTGAACATGAGAGTCAAGATGTCAGCAATGTTCTGCTTTTTTTCTGCTGTGGAGTCAAAGATGACGGCTGATGGAGATCCACATCAATAAACACATGAAGTGTTGATCCTGAATGAAACTCATCTTTGTACTTCAGTCAGAAATGTAAAAATCTAGTGCAACATGAGCAGCTGAGTTTTCATGAATCAAAGTGAAAACACACTCACACTTCCTCAGACCAGGTCTCAGTCTCTGTGGTCCACCATGGTCCACCCTGGAGGAAGAAACAGAGTCAGGATCAACTTGATCCACCATCAAACATGAAGCAGAGTTCCTCAGAGCTGTCCAGACCTGAGAGTGTCCAGTCTCCAGTCTGGATCCTCCAGTCCAGCAGACAGAAGCTTCACTCCTGAGTCTCCTGGATGATTGTAGCTCAGGTCCAGTTCTCTCAGATGGGAGGGGTTGGAGCTGAGAGCTGAGGCCAGAGAAGAACAGCCTTCCTCTGAGACCAGACATCCTGACAGACTGAACACACACATCAAGAACACAAACAAAAACATGTTATATGAATAGGATGTCAGATGAAAGAACAATTGAATAAAAATGAGCAAAGGTTCACTTTCTACACTAGTAGAACATCATGTCATCTGCTCGAGTGTAGTTAAAATTAAGCAGGCAATAACTTAAGAACAGAAGTGATCAATAATAGATAATCAAGTCTTGCAGAAGGAACAACAAGCACTCGTGAGCTGCATGAATTAAACTAGCTGCCATGTTTTAAAGAATCAGCAGAACAAAGACACCCTTTGAAGGAAAACCCAGAGACAAACAACAGCAGAGAAACAACAGCTTAAACACAAACACACTGATTAAAGTAAACACACAGTTGCTGTCTCGGTTACACAAACACTGCATAGTGATGCTCTATGTTCAACCAGGTTCATTCATCCACAGAGCTTCATATCAGCAGTCCACTCAACCTCTGGTGTCTTTGAGCCCCTTAAATATTTTCCTGAATGAGAACTCCATCATCACAACTGTGACAGATGCCAAAAGCAGCAGAAAGGTTGTGTCCACCTCCCTAAAAGTAAATGATCCTCAGTGAATATGGAATTCACCACTGGAGGATTCAGCATTCACCATATGAAATATAACCACTTTCATTAGCGCAGCTATAATATAATGAAACGTCACAAGAATTAAAAAGAAAATTCTTGACAAAAACATGAACTCTGACCTGAGAGTTTCCAGCTCACAGTGTGGACTCTTCAGTCCAGCAGACAGCAGCTTCACTCCTGAATCCTGCAGGTTGTTGTTACTCAGGTCCAGATCTCTCAGACTAGAGGACTGGGAGCTGAGGACTGAGGACAGAGCTTCACAGCTTCTGTCTGAGAGGTTACAGTCACTCAGTCTGAGGAGGAATCAACAAAACAATATAAGTGATTAAAAAAAACTTGTTTTTTAATCTCAACTAAAGAAAAATATTTAGTTGCTCTAGATGGATTTATTTTCACTTACAGAACTTTGTTGGAGGCTTTGACCACTGGCAGCAGCCTCAGAAGAGCCTCCTCTGAAGCAGAGTATTTCTTCAGGTCAAACACGTCCAGATCTTTTTCTGATGACAGTAAGATGAAGACCAGAGCTGACCATTGAGCAGGAGACAGTTTATCTGTGGAGAGACGTCCTGATCTCAGGGACTGTTGGATCTCCTCCACCAGAGAACCATCATTCAGTTCATTCAGACAGTGAAACAGGTTGATACTTTTCTCTGGAGACAGATTCTCACTGATCTTTGTCTTGATGTACTGGACTGTTTCCTGATTGGTCTCTGAGCTACTTCCTGTCTGTGTCACCAGGCCTCGTAGGAGAGTTTGGTTGGTCTGCAGTGAAAGACCCAGAAGGAACCGGAGGAACAAGTCCAGGTGTCCATGTGGACTCTGTAAGGCCTCATCCACAGCACTCTGGTAGAGAATTAAAGGTTCAGGTTTGTTCCTGAACAGTTTTGACCACAGGGAGGTTGTTTGTTTTTCTGCCATCAGATTGACTCCAGAGTTGATGAAGGTCAGATGGACATGAAGAGCAGCCAGAAACTCCTGAACACTCAGATGGACGAAGCAGAAGACCTTGTCCTGGTACAGCCCTGTCTCCTCTTTGAAGATCTGTGTGAACACTCCTGAGTAAACTGATGCTGCTCTGATATCGATGCCACACTCTGTCAGGTCTGATTCATAGAAGATCAGGTTTCCTTTCTGCAGCTGCTCAAAAGCCACTTTTCCCAGAGACTCAATCATCTTCCTGGTCTCTGGACTCCAGTGTGGATCTGACTCAGCTCCTCCATCGTACTTGACCTTCTTCACTTTGGACTGAACCACCAGGAAGTGGATGTACATCTCAGTCAGGGTCTTGGGCAGCTCTCCTCCCTCTCTGGTCTTCAACACCTCCTCCAGAACTGTAGCAGTGATCCAGCAGAAGACTGGGATGTGGCACATGATGTGGAGGCTTCGTGAGGTCTTGATGTGGGAGATGATCCTGCTGGCCTGCTCCTCATGTCTGAACCTCTTCCTGAAGTACTCCTCCTTCTGGGGGTCATTGAACCCTCTGACCTCTGTCACCATGTCAACACACTGAGGAGGGATCTGATTGGCTGCTGCAGGTCGTGTGGTTATCCAGAGGCGAGCAGAGGGAAGCAGTTTCCCCCTGATGAGGTTTGTCAGCAGCACGTCCACTGAGGTGGACTCTGTAGGATCAGTCAGGACCTCAGTGTTGTGGAAGTCCAGAGGAAGTCGACACTCATCCAGACCGTCAAAGATGAACACAACCTGGAACTGATCAAAGCTGCACATTCCTGCTTCTTTGGTTTCAGTGAAGAAGAGATGAACAAGTTCCACCAAGCTGAACTTCTTCTCTTTCAGCACATTCAGCTCTCTGAAGGTGAAGGGGAATGTGAACTCTATGTCCTGGTTGGCTTTGTCTTCAGCCCAGTCCAGAGTGAACTTCTGTGTTAAGACGGTTTTCCCAATGCCAGCCACTCCCTTTGTCATCACTGTTCTGATTGGTTGGTCTCTTCCAGGTGGGGCTTTAAAGATGTCTTCTTGTCTGATGCTTGTTTCTGCTCTGTCCTGTTTCCTGGATGCTGTTTCAATCTGTCTGACCTCATGTTCCTCATTGACCTCTCCAGTCCCTCCCTCTGTGATGTAGAGCTCTGTGTAGATCTGATTCAGAAGGGTTGGGTTTCCTGCTTTAGAGATCCCCTCAAACACACACTGGAACTTCTTCTTCAGGCCAGATTTGAGTTTACGGTGACAAACTCGAGCATGACTTTCTGAATAAACAAAAAACAACTACGATTAAAAACTGTAAGTACGGATTTGAATATGATCATGTGTCTTTCTGTCTCCTGAGACTTCAGTAAATGTCTAATTGATCCATCATGTTAAATCCTCTTACTGCTCTGCAGACAGTCAGCCAGCTCCTCCTGCTTCATCCTCCTCAGGAAGTTCACTGTGATCTTCAGAAATGCCTCTCTGCTCCTCCTCTTCTCTTCATCCACCTCATCATCCTCATTCTTCATGAATTGTGGGTAATCTGGACTCAGACTCCTTTTCATTTTCTTCAGCTCGTTCTTCACATAACAGACGATGTTCTCCTCCAGCAGCTGGAACACAATAACATCCTGTGTAAAGTTCACTCTCAGTATAAACTGATGGATCAAAGCATCAGATCATCAGTCAGCAGAGTTCAACTTTAGCTGCTGCTGTATCATCTGCTGCCACGTCTCTTTCCAGAGCTACACAGAAAGATTCAGACCTGCTGACTTCACTAAACTAACTTCACTGGTGTAACTTACTAAGTTTGACTTTAGATTCTGACAACACAGAGATCCTGATCATCACATGAAGACCAAACTGATACAGCCCTTCAACACATCAACTCAGGAAGTGAAAATTCAGGGTCTGTCTCCAACAGACCCTATTCATACAGAACATATCTGTTGAGGCTGATGGATTATTGCTCTGTGGTGAACTACAACTCCCAGTCCTCTCCCACTCTCTCCCACCCCAAACCTGTTCAATCCCAATTCAACTCCTGTCTGTCACAGAGTAAAGCTCTACTGGTCTAAAGAGTGCAGCTTCAAACTCAAGTCTTTGTTGGTGTCTGTTGTAGTCACTGGATGAACATTTACACACCATAAATATGGAGTCCAGGTCTGTGTGATGATGTTTGTCAGACTGAACTCTGAGGAGAAAAGACACAAACACACAGTCTGTTCCAGGAGTTTTCTATGAACACCAGAGAAACTGATACACAAGCTTTGATACCTTTAATGAGTCAAACAACAACAAATGATCAGCTTTTACCTTTTTTCTTTGATAAAATCATCCATAGACCGATCACTCCTCACGGACACACAGCTGGATACGGCAGACTGTTGTCCTCCCTTGAAGTTTATAGTACGACCCATAGACCGATCACTCTTCATGGACACACAGCTCAGTTCAGGAGAATCTGGTCTTGACTTCCGGTTGCTAGAAGAAACATTCAGTAAAATAATCAACAACCAAGAAACTGAGCAGAAACTGATTAGATTAAATTAATATACTCAAATTTTAATTTGTATAGCCACAAATGATCCAGAATAATTTGTTTTATTAATTTTGTTAATTTAACTTAGAAGTGCAATAATAATAATAAAAATAACAACAATAACTCAAAATCTCCTCATCTCACCTCTGAGCTTTGGTCTGACTCTCATGTTCCCCACACAGAGTGGTTTGAGAGGGAGGGGCTCCCTCTTCTCTGTCCTCACACTGATTCATAGCTGAGCCTCTACCTGCTGGAAAAGTTACACAATCATCAACAAAAACAATGTCACTCTGAGCTCAACCGACAGATGGAGCAATCAGAAATATAGTTCTCTTTATTATTTCAAAATTTTCTTTACCATTTATGTACATTGGTTTATTATCATGAGTCTGAGGACAATATCATGTGATAAAGAGGAAAATGAGGAAATTAATACCACAAATAAAAGTCCAGGGGCTCCAGTCACTTAACTATTTGTTCTTTTTGTTTTTGCTACATCAACATTAAACTGACATCATTTCCCTCTTTACTGTCTTCAGTTTAGAAAACTGCACTTCCCTGTTTTTGTGGTTTCACTGTAAAAAAAAAAAAAAAAATCAGCAGAACTGAGACAATATTTTCAGGAGACACAGACCTTGATTATTAAATGGAATAAATCGGTGTCTTCATGGATGAAGGTGATAAACAATAAAAATTATTTCCCTGAAAAATGACTCGGTTCATCTTTGATCTGAAACCATGTGTGAACATTTCACATTAAATCAATCACAGTGTGGATAAAAACCATCAAACTGCTTTTGCTGGACAAAACTGGTCACATAAAACTGCTGCCTTTATTTCTCATTCTTTCTGTTTGTATTGGAGGAAAAATGAACCAGGAAACTAAGTCAAACAGAGTTCAGAGGCTTCTCAGCTGGTCAACCAGGTCTGAGGAAACTTTCAACAATAAACTTGGTTACAACCAATCTGCTGCCAAAAGTAACATGAAAATCAAAGATAAAAGTGATCTTGTTCAAAACATTTATAGATTCTCACCTGTTGAACTCCCTTCAGGTCCATTTACACACAGAAATTTGTGTACTCAGGAAACGTGTCACTGCTTGTTCTTTCTCATCAGTCTTGTCCCGTGTTTGATGTGAGGAAAAGTCACTTCCTCAACACTGAACCAATTTTCTTCCTCAAAATAGGAATCAGTCATGTGATGAACTTCTACACTGTCCAATAGTTAGAGAGAACTGAGTTCTTTGTCATCTTTAAACAGGGAGTTTGGATCAGAGATCATTGTTTTCTTCCTTTCTAGAGAATCACACTGAAAATCTGATGGAGCTCAACTTCACATTTAACCATTTGTTCAAATCTACATCAAGATATTAGACAGCATTTGAAAAGGAAAAGGGACACAGACACTCTATGGACATGATCGAGTGTTTAAGTGTAACACTTGTACAATGATAATAACTTTCACCCAGGTACCAGTGATTATATTGTACAATAACCACTGTAAAACAGAATATAGAGACAGTCTTGGATGAGTATCATCTTTCTGTACTGCTATGCTGACCGTCTTGGGCTTTACAACTGAGCTTGCTTCCTGCTACAACAAGACTACAGCGCCAAATAATCCAATAACCAATAATGAAATCATTACTGTCCTACAGTTTACAAATAATGCAACTATTACAGTTCTGCAGTTAAACAAATAATGTACTGATTACTGTTCTACAGTTAAAACTGTATTTATTTGTATAACTCGTTTAAACTAAGGATACTAACCATTTGTTGCATTAACGAGTTTACACAGCATTTGTGTACCTGATAAACTGCTCCTATTACTTCTTTAACACAGTGATTCTCAACCGGGGGTCCGCAGACCCCTAGTGGTCTGTGGTGTGATTGCAAGGGGTCCGTGAAAAGGGGTCCATGAAAATAAATCTCTTAAAAAGATCCTATGACATTTATTGTTTAAGTTAATCCGTGAGGCTGTTGATACAAAGTTAACAGTATCTGCATCCCTTTCAAGTTATGAGGGCATGAGACTTAATTATAGTCTTAATGATATATGATAATTATATGATATTCATTGAGGTTACATACTTTATGTTTTTGTTCTTGAAGAGTGCATAAAAAAACTGTTTTATGACATTCATATTTATGAAAGCTACTTATTACAATATCTGGAAGCTCAAGTTCAGGAGATGCTGCATAAATGTTTTCTTACATATTTCTGGAAATGGCATACTTTGTTACCTTATGCGTAGAAACTGCATAAGTATAAGTATATTATGTATAAGTATTTTTTTTGTTCTGGAAGTTGCTATAGAAAGCTCATATTTGCCTCGAAGAGTGAATAGATGCCAAAATGCTATTTAAAATGCAGTTTCTCTCTGTTTCTATCAAATTGGGTCCTCAGGGTCGATCTAAAACATGCAGGGGGTCCAGGACCCCAGAAAGGTTGAGAACCACTGGTTTAACATATCAGCTACTGAACATAGTATTTAGCTGCAACATGTATTTAACTGTTTATAATGGCTGCTTCCTGTTTACAAACCTCTGAATTTATTATTTATTCACATGATAACGATAAAAGTACAAAGTAAGGGAACTAGCATTACCCGCTACAGCGGGCACGACATGCTGTATTAGCAGCTGAGGCTAGCAGTAGTTAGCTGCCTTATTTATGGACGTTAACCACATTGTAAACACACACCACAACTTAAGAAATAAACTTAATATAACTGTATGAGGCGCTTTTGCACTTTGCTCACCTGTAGAACAGAAACAGAGACGGTCTTGGGTGAGTTTCGGCCTTCTGTGCTGCTTCCTGCTACAACAGGACTCCAGCGGCCGTCCGCCTCATTACAAAGCCGAGACTGACACCTTCTGACGCAAATGGGTGCTGATCTACAGTTACCTCAGGTGAAGGTGAGTGTTTTATCAGGGACACAGAGCGTTTTAAACTATATTAATGAGAAAAAATAATGCTGGGGGGGGGGGGCAAGTTAATTGCAAGAACTAATTAGAAATAATTCTGGACATAATCTGAACGAATAAAACGTCCAGGGTGCCGCACTGTTCTTACACACTGGATATTCCTTCACTGTCCCATCATGAGATTTGACTTTGGCTGGAAAATGTCAGGAGTTTTTCAGCAGCACTGATTTACAGGAAAACATGGAGAATGTCATTTATCACTTTCTCCAGTAATGTGTACAGTTTTCACTGTGCTGCTCCTGAATCAGTGATGCTGTTGAATGTGTGTGTCCCGCCCACACAATCAACACAATCAAATTGTGAACTGGAATTAGTTACATTTTTGTATTTTTTTTTTTTTTTCAAACATTGGACAACTTCCTCGCTAATTCACAATTACAAATATAAAATGCACTTCAATCATTTTATTTGCTTCAAATATGATTACAATTTTGCAATGATTTGCACATAAACCAGGGTTAGGGTTCGGAACCAGCCTTCTTTGTGTTGTTCTCTTCCTACTCTTGTCTGTCATGACAATACAGAATCGTTGTGTTTTGATAAGCTGTTAACTCGCAGAGTGCGGCTGCATTACTCTTGTCCAGACAGGGACTTCCAACATTTACGCCAGGTTTTCTCCTAAACCATAAAACTGAGTTAAAAACTAAATTGCCTATAATATCATTATAAATATGACACGGGAAATGATAATCACAATGTTTAAACCGACAAATTTACTTTTAGGTCTCGGCAATAATTTAGTGGAAGTGTGACGTAGTCACCAGATTTTCTCTGGTCTGGGGAGTATTGCTTGCTGAAAGTGGTGACGTCATTTAGTGCGTTTACATTCTTCCGATTCTGAGTGTTACATTTTACGTTACATTTGTCCTGTGTTACTTTGTACCGGCTCTCCCCAACGTGTTACTGCCATGTTAGATCTGAAATAAATTCATTGACGCTTTAAAATCATCGCGGTACTGATGATAATCCCGTTAGCCGGTCTATGACGTTTTCCATTGTATGTTAGCATTAAGCTAATATTGGGTTAAAGTATTTTTAATGCTATTTTAAATATATGAGTGTTCAGTGATTTGTGGTTTTATTCTGTGGATGACAAGGTTACTCTTTCATTTTATTATTCTCACTTTCGGTCTAAAAAAGCCGAGTCCAGTCGAGGAGAGCCGAATCTTCAGAGAATCCGTGCAGACAGGGGGGTTATTTTGATGGACACACCATGAGGCCAATCACATGAGAGGACAAACTGATGTTTTCACAATAATATTCAGCTGGTAAACTGACATAGATATGAAGTTTTACAGGTGACCAAGAAGAGACGTTTTCTTTGCTCTACAACGTAACTTTGTGAAAATAACATGTCTGTGGTTGTTTTCTGATCCCTCCTTCGTTTCTTCATGTCTTCTGTTTGTGTCTCTCTCTCGGAGTGATGTTGTTACTGAAGCCGACTCTGACCCCTCACTGAGCGGGTCGGTGCGGAGAAACACTCCGTTACCTCCGACAGCTGAGCGGTATCGCTTCTCGGCCTTTTGGCTAAGATCAAGTGTAGTATCTGTTCTTATCAGTTTAATATCTGATACGTCCCCTACCCGGGGACCATATATTAAATAGATTTTTGGAACAGGGAGATGGAATAGGGACTTGCTTCGTCCACTCCACGCATCGACCTGGTATTGCAGTATCTCCAGGAACGGTGCACTCCCTCTGTGTGTTCAATACAAGTCCTGTTCAGCTCAACATCACCTTAAACACATGATGTTGTCTTCATGTGTGTAACGCTGAGTGTACAGAGTGTTCATGTTCAGTTTATGGTTTTACAATCAGTGATGCATTCATGTAGAAACATCAGTTTAATGTTGCTGATTTCATCAGGTTATATTCTGCTGACCAGACTGAATCAATAAAGTTTTGTTTCAACACGTCATCGTTTAAATGTTGGTTGTATTTTGCATTTGTCAGCTGAATCCACAGAGTGACTGAAATGATGAAGTAAATCCAGGAAAGGAAAAACATTTGGCTCTGAATCTCAATGTAGATTTGAGCAAAGAGCTCCAGCTGAAGAAAACAATGCTGTCTGTTTCCAGATGATGAAGAACTCAGTTCTCAGTTGATGCTCAGTTATCTCCATCTAGTGGACAGATGGTAGAAGTTGATTCCTGAAAAGAGGAAGTGACTTTTCCTCAGATCAAACTGTTGAAGGAGAACGAGCAGCTTCTTCCTCACTGACTCACTCAACCTCTGTCTCCTGGGTTTGGATTTAGGTCTGGGTCTGGGTCTGGGTCTAAGACCAGGTGGGCCTGCTCAGAGTCTCTGTGTTGGATGTGAGATGCTGAAATCTCTGAACACCATGACACAGATAATATCAGTCTGATGTGTCATCTGTAATCCAGATGTTGTCAGCAACAAACAGATGTTCCTGACAGAAGCTGTGCTGATTCACTTCAACCAGCACATGAGCCTCTTTCTCAGGAGACACACAGAAAAAAATAAGATTTTCTATTCCAACGATACACGTGGTGTCCTTGTGTATGAATTAATGTTTCACTAATGCAGATCTTTCAGAACAACATCAACAACTAATAACTCCACAACGAACTTTGTGACATCACTGGAGATCAAAGGCATTTCCTGTCTTTCATTGATCTCCAACATGACACAGATGAATACGTCACACTATCTCACGTTCGCTTCAAACGGTTGAGCGCATGCGCAGAGAGACGCACAAAAATGTCCCTGGACTGATGATTGTAACTTTGTGTTATTTTTGTATCTGATAAGTTAAGGACCATAAACTTTCTATAAAAGTGGATGTGCTGGTTAAAAAGAACTGAGACTTCCACCTGCAGTCTATCTAATGACCACCAGGGGGTTCCACTGGTTGGAAAATGAAGTCAGAGTGTAAGCATTTAAAGCTCCTTGATGGTGACGCATGTCTCAGAGACAGGTGGGGTCGTCGTTAGTATAGTGGACAGTTACGCAGAAGCTCAGTGGTAGAGCATTTGTCTCTGAGTGTCCCCTGCCAAACTGCAATTTTGAACAAGGGTCAGTGTTTAAGTCCCACCTGCCCCAACAAAATGCTGGAAAAATACGCCCGTCTTAAAATTTTCAAATGAAAAGTCTCCATCTGATGTTCTTTTAATTTAGACTCCATGCAGGCTGTTAATGATTACTTTGTTGGTGTGTGGCTGTTTTGAATGTCAGATCTTTGTTGTCCATAAAGAAAGGCTTTAATAAAGATCAGAATGAAAAGGAACATTTCCTCCAGTTTGTCACGCCCCACCTGTCATGTCTCTATTCCCCACCAGTGGGGTGGAGCCCACACTTTAAGAACGGAGGCCCTATAAGCATCCAACAGCATCACTGAGTCAGGAGCAGCACAGAGACAACTGTACACATTAGTGGAGAAAGTGATAAATGACATTCTGCATCTATTTGAGTCAGTGAGGAAACGTGAAGAGAAGAAGCTGCTCGTTCTCCTTCAACAGTTTGATCTGAGGAAAAGTCACTTCCTCTTTTCAGGAATCAACTTCTACCATCTGTCTACTAGATGGAGATAACTGAGCATCAACGTAAAAACCCTCCGTTCTTCCATGTGTGAACTATAATACCAGTGAGTTAAAGGAAGTACGTCTCTGGGTGGGCTCGAACCACCATCCTTTCGGTTAACAGCCATGGAGCACCAGTGAGTGCTCTCATCCTCTTAGAGTCCTAACAACAGCACTCAGCTGTGTCATATTTTAAGGCTGTGCAGATTACAGAGATTCTCAAACATGCTGCATCTCTCCCCAAATGGGAAACTTGGTCCATGAAAAAAAAAACTGTTGCTGGCAGGATTTGAACCTGCACAGGGATTTCTAGTCCATCGCCTTAACCACTCGGCCACAACACCCACACGCAGGAAAGCTCCCATGACTCAACATTTTCCAGCCTGGATAGTTTCCTCCTCAACTGTTACCAAACTGTTACCTTAACAGGTGAAGGTTCATTCTGATGAAATGAACTGTTTCTACACAAGCTGCATGAATGTGACACAGAGCTCATGTTTAAAGTATTTTTCTTCAGTACTCTTATTGTGTATGGAGCTCTGACTGTTGACATAAGTGCAGGTGACCTAAATTCAGCAGCATCATCAATATCCTCATCTCATCCAAAAGGCTTCATCAGACAGATCAGTGTTGAATGAGCTCAGAAGCTATCTGGTTAGCTAATGCTGCCAGACCATGCAGGGGATGTAGGTCAGTGGTAGAACATGCACTTCCCATGTGTAAGTGTTTCCTATCTACAACATCTTACATTATAAATGAGGCACTGCTGGGCTTTGAACCCAGGATCTCCTGTTTATGAGACAGGCGCTTTGACCAGCTAAGCCACAGAACCACTCTGAAGTACATCTATATACAGAGGATCTGGTGATGGAAGTGTAATGTGTATACTGCAGCTGAGGTTGATGGTAAAGTGGTTTGTTTTAATGTCGGACTCTGCATCTACCTGAACCTGTTTGACTGCAGATGTGCATTTTCATTTGGACCCCAGGAAGAGTAGCTGCTGCCTCAGTGACAGCTAACGGGGATCCTAACAAGTGATAAACAATAAACAGACATTTCCAACCGTCATCAAAATGTATTCTTTAATTAAATGTTCCAGAGCTCAGACTGTTGGTACACAAACAAAGAAAGGCATACTTGTGGATTCACAAGATTATATCAGGATCTGACCTTTTCCTGTTCCATCAGTAACCATCAAAGGAGATGCTGATTTTATGATGTCACAAAGGTTCTAATGACATCAAAGAGATCAAAGACTCCTCCCACTTTTTTCTCATGACCTCCACCATAGAGTGCTGACTGCTGCAATAATTCTGCCTTTAATAGAAGTTTAGGAACATTTAATTAAAGAATACATTTTGATGATGATTGGAAATGGCTGTAGAGTCCTACATTAAAACATCTGAAAAAATCCTTCTATCTTCCACGAGAAAATGGCGTCTTTGACAGCCTTTTGGACACACAACCAGTCAGCGTGACGTATCCGCCCTCGCAATATTTCATGGTGTGGTTGAAAGAGGAGGGAGAATATTGGAAATGTAGGTCAAAGAAACCTGAGCTTGAACCTCACTCAGGTACTACTTCCAAACCCAGGACCTTTAGATCCGGTGTTCCTGTATGATAAATGTGCTATACACCTAAGCGAGAATCATACCCCTAGACCAACAAGCCTTTTACAAAGAGAGACATGGAGAGTGTGACAGTTAACTGACTGGTCAGAGAGAGTGCTGTGTCTTTTTAATGGAACTTATGCAGAGGAAGTTACATGAGTTTAACTCAACAACATTAAACTTCATCAAAGAGGCACTGCTGGGATTTGAACCCAGGATCTCCTGTTTACTAGACAGGCGCTTTGACCAACTAAGCCACAGCACCACACATTCTGTGAAGTCGGGGAAGTTGAATGGTGGCACGCTGTGTTGCGCTTTGTTGAGCTAAAGATACAAATAAAATTATCTAAATTAGCTTTATTTTCAAATGCTTGTGTGGTGCGACTGCTCTTGTTCTTTCTGTACCTCAAAACGTTTTACATCTGAATCAAATGTAAACACAAAGGCTGCCCCACTGTCACCATTCAGAGCAGCTGTGAAGATTATTGATACAAATACATACTAAGCCAGCAGCCTACCCATTGAGCTAACTCCGCTGTGCTAACATGCTAGCGTGCGCAGGGAGTGTCAAATGCCACTCATGTGCATGAATTCACATGCACACACACACACAACTTCATGTTGAGGAGTTTGGTCTCTGGTCATCTACTTCTTTTTTACATGTTCATTTTGGAATACATTTTCAGTGCCCAGTTTTATTTTCACTGCAGTTACTCATGTTAACCACTCTGAGACAGTTTTAACAGCTAAAGAGTTTAATCATCACATCACAGGAGTACATCCAGATTACATCTTTTGTTCACACTTAGTCAACACATTTTCTGCCATGCTGATGATACCCTTCCTGTCACTGACCATTTTGAAATCTTGAATTCAGAAATCCATCCCTAAGACTTCCCTCTCCTTAGTACAGCACAAATTTACAGTTTCAGTAGAGATGAAAGGAAAGCAGCTTCTGTCAGCAGTGGGATTTGAACCCACACCTCCAGGGGAGACTGCAACTTGAACGCAGCACCTTAGACCGCTCGGCCTTTCTGACGACAGATGCTGAAAAAATTTATAGAAAAATTTGCCCATCAAAGTGAGTCCACAATACACAATGAATGCCTGATTAGATCTCATGGAGGTTCAAAATTTGCACTTCCTCACATGTGTAGAGCGTTTCACTGGTAAGATTCAGGTTCCACAGAGATTTGAACTCGGATCACTGGATTCAGAGTCCAGAGTGCTAACCATTACACCATGGAACCCTGGTGGCATGTGCTTATGCAGATGTGAATGGAATTTTAGTCCTTTAAAAGTGTGGGAAGTCAAAGGTCGACCAAAATACCTTTGTCCCAAAACTGACACACAAATCAGAACCACTCACTGATGATCAGTTAGCATTATCAGGGCAGGCATAGGGGCACACCTTTAGTTCCACTTCCAGATCATGGAAGCAATAATGAGAAGTTATTTCAGCTGTGTGCTTACCAACAGTGCAGAGAATAGATGATCTGACCCTGACGTGATTTGAACACGCAACCTTCTGATCTGGAGTCAGACGCGCTACCATTGCGCCACAGAGTCTTCCTGTGTGCTGGGTACTGATCTAAAGATAAACAAGGCTAATCAGTTAATCAGTAGCCTGCAGGGCGGGGAAGTTGTCAGCGTCTCCACACCACTTTGGTGGTGTAAACTGATGTGAAAGCGCACATCGCTCTGCAGCTCTCAACAGCGGGTGCTGCCGTGAGCAACAACCACTTTGTCTTGTCCAGAAACTGCAAGCAAAAGCTGGAATACAGGAAGTGATGAGCAGGAACTCCACTGAGAGTGAAGCACTGCTGGGGTTTGAATGCAACATGTCCTGTTTACAAGACAAGACTTATTGATACTAATACATACTAAGCCAGCAGCCTGCACATTGAGCTAATTCCGCTGTGCTAACATGCTAGCGTGCGCAGCTCACTTGGGAGAGCGTTAGACTGAAGATGTAAAGGCCCCTGGTTTTTGGCATCAGAGGAAAGAAAAGCAGCTCCTGTCAGAAGTGGGATTTGAACCCACAACACCAGCGGAGACTGCAACCTGAACGCGGCACAACGACTGCCTGATTAGATCGCATGGAAGCTGTAGAGTGGACAAACAGGAGTTTTAGTGTTTCACTGGTAAGATTCAGATTTGAACTCAGATCGCTGGATTCAGAGTCCAGAGTGCTAACCATTACACCATTACACCATGGAACCCTGCAGGCATATGCTCATTATACAAACAAACAAATTCCGAGATCATTCAAGAAGGACTTGAAGAAGCCTAGTCAAGAGTTAGACTCATGTTTATATTCCTGCGTTCTCAAAAGGACACAATGATATTTACCATTTCTTCATCTTCAGCCTGAGTATCAACTGCAGCTACAGAAGAGGAAGTAGAAGGCAGAGGGCTGGACGCCAGTGTGGATGTGCTGGGGGCATGAAGGACCTCCAGCACTGTGGGATCATCTTCCTCCATGTCATCCTAACTCAGATCACACCAGTCAGAGACACTATTGATTCTTTTCTGCATGAGTGTTTCTCTTTGGGGTTGTCCTGTTTGCAATTTTGACAAAATATTTTATTTGTTTCTTGAGATCAGCTAAATTCACAAATTTGCCATCAACATTTCCTGAACTGAAGCACAGACTTGTGATGTGAGATGTGGTTGGAATTGAAACTTTCTGCTGAGTCTTTCTTGAGTCTGTTACCTCAGACCACTGAGCCATCCTGACACGTGTCCAGCTGCCAGTCTCTGGCAGAAAAGTTAATGCTAGCTTTGATAGGACAGTGTCAGCTCAGAGTGCAAAGCTTGGCAGTGGTGGGATTCGAACCCACGCCTCTGAAGAGACTGGAGCCTAAATCCAGCACCTTCGACCGCTCGGCCACACTACCACATGTCATCCCTAGCTTGCCTGCAATAATGCCACATGTTTCTGACCCCTGAAAATTGCATCGAAATGTTTTGAGCAGAGAATGGCAGAAAGATGTCCTTGAAACGTCCTGGACACACAACCCTAACTCCTAACCCTTGATTGTCAAGCAATCATATTCCCATTTTATGCAGATTTTTCATCCACAAAAAGTTGTCAGGAGTGGGGTTCAAACCCACGCCTCTATTCAGAGACCAGAATTCCCTGCTTCACAGGAAGTAGCGTAACTTAAGTCTGGCGCCTTAGACCACTCGGCCATCCTGATATGTGCCCAGCAGCCAGTCTCTGATGGCGAAACAGAAAAGTTAATGCTAGCTCATCCTTTCTTTATGGACTACAAAGATCTGACGTCCAAAAATTCAAAAACACCCACAAATAATCATTCCTGTATTACAACTTTTACCTGAGTTCAGCAGATGGAAATTCGGTTGACCGCTTTGTACAGGAGATAAACTTTGGTAAGAGTCATGATATTGGCGACATAACACAAAGGCCTCATCGGGGATTTGAACCTGCGATCTCTTGCATTCTCAGCGAGAACCATACCCCTAGAACAACGAGCCATTAGCTCCAACTACACACTTTTTCTGAGGGGGAGAACTTTCAGGTCATCAAAGATCTCACACAGAGCATAGATCATACACTACAACATTTATAGTTCAGTCAGAGAACCAAATCTGCAGGACAACCACAAGAAATTACAGAAAAACCACCAATCAGGACTATTCATCAACAACAGCATGATGTTCCCTCTGTTCCTCAAAGGGACTTCACCAAGATTGAAACCTGCCATGTCCAGCTGTCTCTGATCACTAACATCATTGGCTGGATCTCATATCAATCAGATATTTCTTTATTTGGACCATGTGCTTTGACCATCAGGGGACAGTTTGTTCTGTAACATTGCTCACAATATTTAAACAAAAAGCCCCATATGTATTCCAAAGCAGCCCAATTTCCATCTTGCGAAACCCAATTTCGTCAAAAGAAGCCCAACCTGGCAACAAATTAGAGCAGTTTAAACAGAATTATCACATAATTTGTCCCTCACTTGTCTCTGTGACACAATTATCAATGTGTTCAGCTGTTCACTGAAAGGATGGTGGTTTGAGCCCACCCAGGGACGTGCTTTGTCTTATCCACTGGAACTTTAGTCGACACATGGAAGATTTGATCTGGAGAAGGTGTATGACCGGGTTCACAGGGATGTTCTGGAGTATGGAGCCATCCCATCACGATATGACAATAAGCTTCCCTTTCCCCGAGACAACTACAGGGTGTAACAGATGTACAGCTGTGGTGAGGACGGGTTACAGGTCCGTAGCTGGAGGACTTTGGCACCATCGGCCTGAGATCTACAGGATTTTGGGATCTCAGGAAGGAAAACAAACGTAAAACATAAAGTTAAATTGTAGACACACAGTTAAACTGCAATGGCCGGGAATCGAACCCGGGTCAACTGCTTGGAAGTTCACTATACCACCATTGCATGGAAATGGCCAAAATCACAGGCCTTTTGTATGACTCAGAGTTTATTGAACCTCCTACCTGGAATACCCTGCAGGTGCATGATAACATATTTATGTCATGGGGTCAGTAAAGAAAGGCATTTTCCCTGACTGGGAATTGAACTCAGGCTGCACAACCATTTTTATGGACTGAATTTCCATCAAAGGCTCACATACTGAATTAGAACGCTGTCAGTGGAAAGAATAGTTTAGCTCTGACTTTTGATTGCACATCCGGTGCCAGTAGATGCATCTGTGAGGGTACCGACTGAGACTTCAGGTGCATGATAAGTTTAATCAATGACCTGTATTCAAAGCCATTTTCCCTGTCACCCACATGTATACTCAGGTAAAGTATGATATAATTACTCACCCTGGCTTCAGTGAGAATGTGGTCAAACTTCATTCCAACAGCCACGCGCCCCCTCTTTGCAGGGAGGATTCTGGGGGTCAAGGGTGTATCTGTTGTCCATTGCAACACAGACAGATACAGACAAAAAAAATAAACAAACAAAATGATCCAGACAAACAGTTGGACAAACAAACATGTTTGTTAAAAATGTTCTAATATGTTTATGACGCCACCGTAAACATTACTGTCTTAGTGTATGATAAATGGAAACATGTTGAACTCAAAGCATCTCATAAACGCGGTGTGTAACATTTTGAATGCCATTAAAGTCTTGCTGCTAATGGCTCGTTGGTCTCGGATGATTCTTGCTGAGGGTGCGAGAGGTCACAATCACAAGTCCCTGACTGCCAGGGTTCTTACTGAGGTCTGTCTTCTGTAAAAGGAGGTCAATCACCACGTCTTTCTGCTAAACACAGCACCAACCACTGAAATACAGTTTCTCTTCTCCAGATGCTGCAGGTAAAGTTTTTAATACAGGAATTGATGTTTTTCCTCAGTTTGTTTAATTGATGTGCAGGAACTCCACTGAGAGCGAAGCACTGGTGGGGTTTGACTGCAGGATGTCCTGTGACACAGACCAGCAACGTTGACCAAAGATAGAACATCTTTAGTGCAGAAGGGCCAACGATACATGAGGGGAGAAAGATGTGCGGCATTAATGACCTGGCACACCACTTTTGTCATTCAGTTTGTCATTCATTTACAATCACTTGGAGCACATTCAAAGAAACCTGTTCAAGTTCTAGCCAGTTCTACCAGACCAGCATTATTCACATGTAAAGTGAGTCCAGTTCCTTTTAGGTTTGAACTCTTTTTTCTTTGAGCTGAAGCAATCACCGTCAGGAAGTGCACCACAGAAGAGTCACATGGAGGTTTAAGTCAACGTCTGAGGAACCAGCTGAGAAACAAAACCAAAAGAGTCAAAAAGCAAATATTCTGTTATTTTTAATTGAACAGACTGGATCAGGTTCTTTATTTATTTATTTAAGGGGTCCTGGATTCTTGCTTGGAGCTCTGTAGACCTCCTTTGGACCCGGTCTTTGGGGGAAGCTGGGTTGGCTCTTCTGGTTCCCCAGAGAGGGGCAGAGGGTACTCTGGGGAGTAGTTCAGAAAACAGCCGAACACGCTGACCGATTGCAACCCCTGGCTGGGACAGGGCTGTTTGTTTGAGTCAAGCTGAAATAATTAATTTAATTTCATCTGAATTATGCACCTGTCAGAAGCCTGAGTAGCTCAGTCGGTAGAGCATCAGACTTTTAATCTGAGGGTCCAGGGTTCAAGTCCCTGTTCAGGTGATGCAGCTTCTTGACCTACATTTCCAACTTTCTCGGAGAGGAGAGGATGAGCACGTTTCACTGTAAATGTAACAGCTGCAGCAGCAAAGGAGAAACAGCATGAGAAGAAATTACTACCTAAGTCAACGTATAAGTTTGGATGTACTCTTCAATTGATTTTACATTTAACTTTAAGAGATCGTAGTTTACAGTTATAAATATAAATGGGGATAAAATCAGATTTTCATTTCATTTCAAAACTCTCGAGTGGTGAATGCACAACTTCCTGAACTTGTTTTCAGAAATGCTCCTTTTCTTTCAGCTCACTTCTAAAATTAATTTTATTTTACATTTTCTTGCTGAAGATAAAGCAGAGAGGAGGCTTCATCAGACACTTTGCATGCATTCATACGTGTAGAGTGGACAAAAGGAGGTTGTTTCCATTTTCAAAGGACAGAGTGGCAATATTTTGACAGGACTCTCAGTGTTTTATTGTCAGAATCAGGTTCCACCGAGACTTGAACTCGGATCGCTGGATTCAGAGTCCAGAGTGCTAACCATTACACCATGGAACCATGCAGGCATGAGCATGTGTTCATGCAGAAGAGAAAGGAATTTTAGTCTTTTAAAAGTGTGGGCGGTCAAAAGTCGACCAAAATACCAGTCTCTCCTGGAGGCGTGGGTTCAAATCCCACTTCTGACAGAAACCACTTTCATTTCACCTCTACTGCAGCAAGGTGTGTTTTTTGAGGACAAAGTTGTTTTGGTCTATTCTTAAAAGACCAAAATTCCTTTGACATGTCGAAATATTGCTACTCAGTCCTTCGAAAATATGTTCACACCAAATAACACACACCTGCCAAATGGGAGGCCTGGGTTCAATTCCCAACCGATGCAAAGGAACCAATTGCCAACATCCAACATATGTAAAAATTGTCCTGTTCACCTCACACACTAAAGGTCTCTGGATAGAAGCTGTTAGGAAACAACTTTATTCTCCTTGTTTATCCACAGAGGAAGTGAAGTCACACACCACATGATGTTTCTCTTTCCTGCTCCTCGTTAATATAGTGGACAGTATCTCTGCCTGTCACACAGAAGACTTCAAACCTTCAAACTACTGATGCAACGATATGAAATGTTTCCCCAATACTGTTATCAATATCTGTTAAAAATATTTTCCCTGACCGGGAATCAAACCCTGGCCGCGGCGGTGAGAGCGTCGAATCCTAGCCACTAGACCTAGCCACGTCTACCGCTGGGTGCATGTTATTCACATGTTCAAATTCAAATAATACAATAAAAATTCAACTCCCAGCACTTCCTTGTTGCTCAGGTCAATATTTCATGTGGTTGTGGTTGAAAGACGAGGCAGAATATTGGAAATGTAACTTTCGGTCTAAAAAAAAAAAAAACTGCTTATCTCTCAACGTGGGGCTTGAACCCACGACCCTGAGATTAAGAGTCTCATGCTCTACCGACTGAGCTAGCCAGGCTGCTAGAGACGCGACACATCCTCCAAAAAAATCGCCAAAAATCATTTCAAAATAAAAGCCGGTTTAGATTATTTTATTTGTATCTTTAGCTCAGATGTAGCAAAGCACAACAATGCTGTCGATAAGGATCTTTCCCATTTGGGTTACTTGAAGTGATGGTGGCCACTGATGCAACACTCCGTAGCAGCACCACTCTGATGTACAGGGATGTATTTTGGATCTGAAAATACCCCCAACATACGTGGCTGACCATCATGACTCTTACCAAAGTTTCTTTAGCATATAATAAACTGTCACATTAACTGTCACATGAATATGCTGTGTGTAAATAATGAAAAAAAAAGGAAAAAAAAAACAAAAACGCCACAAATGTTCCATCAGTAACCATCAAAGGAGATGCTGATTCTGTGATGTCACAAAGGCTCTAATGACATCAAAGAGATGAAAGACTCCTCCCACTTTTTTGTCATGAACTTTGCAGTCAGGCTCGTTGGTCTAGGGGTATGATTCTCGCTTAGGGTGCGAGAGGTCCCGGGTTCAAATCCCGGACGAGCCCATTTGTTGCCTTTCAATCAATAAGGGTGCTAACTGTTACACTACGGAGCTGTGTGAGATATCTAGAGAGAATTGGACCTTTTGTTCACAGGGAGACAAAAAATGCCCGAATTAGCTGATTAGTTTTCATTGACTGGAGCCTTAATCCAGCGCCATGGACCGCTCGGCCACACTACCACTGGATAGGTGTCTAAATTTATGCTGTATGTTCACCACCGACAGTGAAGGCTTCAAATCCAGTTCAGTTCATATCGTTCCAGTTTTGTTGTTGCTTCTGTCTGCAGAACTCAAAGGTATCTGGCAGGACCATGATTGTCTTTTGAGCTTCATTAACAGAGTGCACTCTACTGTGGAGGTCATGACAAAAAAGTGGGAGGAGTCTTTGATCTCTTTGATGTCATTAGAACCTTTGTGACATCACAGAATCAGCATCTCCTTGGATGGTTCCTGGGGCTCACTGCATCATCTGCTATTGAGAGCTGCAGAACGATGTGCACTTTCACGTCAGTTTGCAGACTCCGCCCACTGTGAGCCCCCCAGCCTGCATCAGAAAGGAGCAGCTTTTCTACTCAGAGTCTCTCCCAGATGACTGAGCTCCTCAGAAACCTTTCTAACAGTTCATAAAGTACTTTGCAGTTTAAACATAACAGCTGAAAAAGAGGACATTTCACTTCTAAATCCCTTCTGATAGTCAGCAGGAGCTTCACTTGGACTTTGCTCACACTCCTTTTTTAAACAATACTTAACATTAAGAATGAGGCACTGCTGGGATTTGAACCCAGGATCTCCTGTTTACAAGACAGGCGCTTTGACCAGCTAAGCCACAGCACCACACTCTTAGCTGTAGGATGTGATGATGGAATTGTAATGTGCATGCTACAGTTGGGTTGGATGATAAAGGGGTGGAGTTTCTTTTTGTATTGTTTTAAAGCCAGCTCTGCCTGGATACAACAGTGGTCAGGGCTGTATGATGTATGTTTATACTGAAACCCTGACAGCTCTCCTCCATCTCCCTCTTTTACTTACTCTGGGTTCCAGGCCTTGTTGGTGCAGCAGGCAGCACGTCAGTCTCATAATCTGAAGGGTTAGGGTTACCGCCAGTAAAGGGACTAATGTTCATTGTATGCTGATGATACCTCATCCTAAGTATCCCACAAAGTCATGACTCCTGCCAAATCATGAAATTTTCTTCCTCCAAACACAGTACAAACTATAAAGATTTTGTCACCCCTCTTTCTCTTGTCAGCATGAATTTAGCCATCCACCCAGTGGTAGTGTGGCCGAGCGGTCCAAGGTGCTGGATTAAGGCTCCAGTCTCTTCGGAGGCGCCCCTTAGCAGAGGATGGTTTCCATCATCCACCTCTGGTTCTGACTTGTGTGGTGTTTTGTTTTGATGAACCTCATTATTTACACACAGCACATTCAGGACATTAATGTGACAGTTTATTTTCCTTTGTTATTTGTCACAGTGGACTTGGCTCATCATATTTTGCTGACTAACTGGTATTGGAGTTGTAAGCTCCTTATTTTGGCCTTCTCTTGTTGCCGTATCTCCAAAGAGTCTTGTGTAGAAAAAACTGAAAGATCTGACAATGTTTTTGAAAGCAGATGCAGTATATCCAGATAACCTTTGAATTAACCTTCAACAGGTTTCAAACACATTTAGAGATCATTCACGATGGACCTAAAGTCAGACATTTTGGATAATTCTGCCAACAGACTAAAGCGACACCGACGAGGATGGGATTCGAACCCACGCGTGCAGAGCACAATGGATTAGCAGTCCATCTCCTTCACCACTCGGCCACCTCGTCATGTTTGCAAGCAGCTGAAGATGTGGTCTGAACACGGTCTGGTCTTTAGCCTCAATTAACTGTTAGTACAAACTGTTTGTAAATGTTAGCACCTTGAAACTTCCGACATAGCTTTTTATCTCTCATTTCAGCATTAAGAAGCAATGCCTGCTATAAAAGGCATTCACGTGGAAGACCTAGAGCCCGTGATGTGTTTCACTAACAGCTCAGTCATCACACTCAACTGATGTTGTAAACAGGTTACATTCAGAGGAATAGAGGTAATTAGTAGCGATGGGATTCAAACCCACCCTTTGAAGAGACCGCAGAATGAATGCAGCACCTTGGACTGCTTGGCTTCTGAAATGTTTCATAAATAGATTGAATAGGTGAGGGCTTTGGGACGGGGCTCACAGCAGCACCCGCTGTTGAGAGCTGCAGAGCGATGTGCGCTTTCACATCAGTTTACACCACCAAAGTGGTGTGGAGACGCTGACAACTTCCCCGCCCTGCAGGCTACTGATTAACTGATGAGCCTTGTTTATCTTTAGATCAGTAGCCAGCACACAGGAAGACTCTGTGGCGCAATGGTAGCGCGTCTGACTCCAGATCAGAAGGTTGTGTGTTCAAATCACGTCTGGGTCAGATCATCTGTTCTCTGCACTGTTGGTAAGCACACAGCTGAAATGACTTCTCATTATTGCTTCCATGACCTGGAAGTGGAACTAAAGGTGTGTCCCTCTGCCTGCCCTGATAATGGTAACTGATCATCAGTGAGAGCTCTCATCCTTTTAGATGACACTCAGCTGTGTCATATTTTAAGGCTGTGCAGATTACAGAGATTCTCAAATATGCTTGGGAACATGTGAAACTTGGTCCATGAAAGCAACCAACCGTTGTTTGCAGGATTTGAACCTGCGCGGGGAAACCCCAATGGATTTCTAGTCCATCGCCTTAACCACTCGGCCACAACAACCACGCACAGCAACGCTCCCAGCACAGCTTCTAACTCTTTTTCCCAGAGTCCATCGAGGGAATTATACTGGAGATGACAAACCTGGAGGGGAAGTGTGTGTTTGGGGACATCTGGAGAGAATTGGACCTGGTAGAACTCCAAACCTACCTGGGTCTGAAAAGGCTGACTGTGATGTTTCTCATTTCAGCCCAGCTGGTGTTGGTATCGTCTGTCACTGTAACTTTTGTTCACAGGGAGATGAAAAGTGCCTGACTTAGTGGATTGGTTTTCATTGACAAGAAACAAACTGGCAGTGGTGGGATTTGAACCCACGCCTCCGAAGAGCCTGGAGTCTTAATCCAGCGTCTTGGACCGCTTGGCCACACTACCACCATATGGTGGTCTAAATTCATGCTGGATGTTCACCACTCACTTCTCCAAAGTCCAACAGTGAAGGTTTCAAATCCAGTTCAGTCCAAATAGTTCCAGTTTTGTTGTTGCCTTGCTCCTAATGTTAGATGTTTCCTAATGTTTGCACATGGAAAATACAAACTACACCTTACAGCAGTAGAGGTGAAAGAAAAGCAGCTTCTGTCAGAAGTGGGATTCAAACCCACGCATCAAGGGGAGAATGCAGAGAATGCACTCCTTCAGAGTGGTGCTGTGGCTTAGCTGGTCAAAGCGCCTGTCTCGTAAACAGGAGATCCTGGGTTCAAATCCCAGCAGTGCCTTGTTCATAATGTAAGATGTTGTAGATAGACACTTATACATGTCACACATATCAACTCCCTCCCTTCTCCTGCACTTTTGTTATGTTCTAATATGTCTCTGACTCCACCTTAAACTTTGCTGTCTTACTGTATGATAAATGTGCTATGCAACATGACAACGGGCTCGTCCGGGACCTCTCGCACCCCAAGCGAGAATCATACTCCTTGACCAACGAGCCTTTTACAGCAGGATATTTATGGCATTTAAAATTCAGTCAAAGGAGAACGAGCAGCTTCTTCCTCACTGACTCACTCAACTTCTCTCTCCTGGGTTTGGATTTGAGCCTCTTTCTCAGGAGCACACACAGAGAAAATAAAATTTTCTATTCCAACAATATACGTGATGTCCTCGTGTATGAATGAATGTTTCACTGATGCACATTTTTACAGAACAACATCAACAACTAATAACTCCACAACGAGACTGTGTGACGTCACTGGAGATCAAAGGCATTTCCTGTCTTTCATTGATCTCTAACATGACACAGATGCATACGTCACACTATCTCACATTCGCTTCAAATGGATGAGAACAGACACATAGAAATCACCCTGGACTGATGATGTCACAATACTCACAGGATGAAATTCCTCCTTTGAAGCTGCTTTGAAGAATTTCCAAAATCACATGTGATTCAGATGTAAACACAAAGGCTGCCCCACTGTCACCATTCAGAACATCTGAGAAGCTGATTGATACAAATACATGCTAAGCCAGCAGCCTACCCATTAAGATAACTTAGCATGTGCTAACTAATTCAGATGTTCTTAACCCCCACACCCTAAAAACTGATAAAACTTGTCATTGACTTCTGAAATCACCAACACTATCCCAACTAATAGCACTTACTGCTCTCAGAACACAAGTCAGTGCTTCAGTTCGGGAAATGTTGACGAAAAATTCACTCACTCAGCTCATCTGAAGAAATCTATCAAAACTGGTTTTAATACCATCCAGGACAACCGCAAAGAGAAGCACTTGTACAAAAGGAAGTCGTCTGTGTTTCATAGTTGAAATGATCAGTATTGTATTCTAAGAAGATGTTGTTGTCTTTGTCAGTCAGCACTGCCCCAACAATGAGCACTTACTGAATTCAACAGTCAAGTTAGTGCTCAAGTTAAGGTAACATTTGTGACTTTCAAACTACTTCCTTATCCCCCACCCCCCATATCACTGATAATATCTGCTGTCCTGGTGATTGAAGAAAGGAAGGAATGGCATTCCGACACAGATTCCACAGAGATGGGATTCGAGTTTATACGCTGCAGCTCACCTAGCTGTGAGCAGAGTGGCGCAGCGGAAGCGTGCTGGGCCCATAACCCGGAGTTCGTACCATAGGTGCTTCATAGGTGCTTCAACAAGATAACAACTTGAGCTGGTATCTTGAGAAGGGGAAGTCGTGGGTTCGAGCCCCACGTTGGGTGATAAGTAGTTTCTTTTTTTTAGACCCAAACTTACCCAGCAGAACACTGCCTGGTTATGAGCAGGTTAAAAAGTACTGAGACTTCCACCTGCAGTCTATCCAATGACCACCAGGGTTAGGGTTAGGCGGCTCCACTGGTTGACAAAAACAGTCAGGATGGCCGAGCGGTCCAAGGCACTGTGTTCAGGTCGCAGTCTCCTCTGGAGGCGTGGTGTTTGAAAACATGACTCTTACCAAAGTTTCTTTAGCATATGATAAACTGTCACATTAATGTCCTGAATGTGCTGTGTGTAAATAATGAGGTTCATCAAAACAAAGTCAGAACCAGAGCTCATCTGTTTTTTTGTTTTTTTTGGAATTTTGGTCTTTTAAAAGTGTGGGCGGTCAAAAGCTGACCAAAACAACTTTGTCTAGACAGGATGTCTATGTTTAGTTCACTTGTTGTGAACTCGTGGGATCTTCATCCTCTTTGGCATGATGTTTGTGTTTGTCAGTGTGTTTCACTCTGTCTGCCAGCTGGTATTTACATGGAATTATGGGGAGCCAATGACATCACAGTCACTTCAAAGGCAACTGAATCATTTCAAAGGCGATGGAATCTTGTCCCAGTAATGTCTTATAGAGCAGAAGACAGAGTTTTGTTTTTTAATTATGTATTATATTATCTTCTACCCACGTTCATTATTCTAATTGACCACTAGCGTGCAGTTACAGTCTATCTATTGGTGTAACACATCATGGATTCTAGGTCTCCCACATGAATGCCTTTTATACCAGGCATTGCTGCTTAAAGCCGAAAAGAGAGTGAAAAAAAATGCAGGAAATTTCAAGTTGTTAAGTCCCTTCACCTGTAATACACCACTGACCAACCAAGAAGGAACTGGAACCCTCAGTCTTCTGATCTGAAGACAGAGGCCTTGTCCTTTATTAATTCTTCAAAGCAGCTTCAAAGGAGGAGTTTCATTCTGTGAGTACTGTGACATCATCAGGTGATGTATCAAAGGCAGCAGCTCTTCAGACTCACACATCACTTCAAACCTTTGAGGAAGGTCATCCTGCATTCAAACCCAGCAGAGCTTCACTCTCAGTGGAGTTCCTGCTCATCACTGAAACAAACCATCACTTCCTGTATTACAGCCTTTACCTGCAGTATCTGGATAAGAGGAACAGTAATTTAGTGGTTGGTGCTGTGTTTAGCAGAAGGAAATTTGGTGACTGACAGGTTTTCACGGAAGACAAACTTTGGTAAGAGTCATAACAGCGTGTGACATGTTCTCTCCTCTTTTCCTTTAGACTCCATACAGGCTGTTAACGATGACTTTTTTTGTGTGTTTTTTGTTCTAAATGTGTGTTCAGCATCAGTGCTGCCAGTTTCTCTGCAGTTTGTCTCTGAAACCACGTCTGTGTCGGTGAACACTTGTGCTCTTCATAGTTGTGTGTCACTTTCTCAAAGGTTTGATGTTGGTATGCACAATGTATCAGCTGATGCTGGCAATTCTGTAACACATCAGCATCAGTCCAATGAGTAAAACGGCCAATATCAACAACCGATGTTTATTTCTGTGTAGTTACCGTTTGTGTGTATGTTTCAGGAGGGGGAGGGGGATTTGGCCATGCGGAGTTGGAGTGGGCATGTCATTTGGCATGGCATGGCATTTCACAGATTTGAGCTTAAATGGAGCAGACTTGAGCTCCCTGCACTCTTGTTATGTTCTAATGTGTCTCTGACTCCGCCTTAAACATTACAGTCTTCCTGTATGATAAATGTGCTATGCAACATGATGATTGCCAAACAAACACCACATGGCTCGTTGGTCTAGGGGTATGATTCTCGCTTAGGGTGCGAGAGGTCCTGGGTTCAAATCCCGGACGAGCCCATCTGTTGACTTGTAGTCATTAGCGGTGTGATCTGTTGCACTATGGAGCTGTGTGAGGTTAGTTGCAGTATCTTGGCAACAGCAATGGTAGTTTTGTGGAATCCTCACTGACAGATCATATGGGAAATGACTGTACGAGCCAATGAAGCTGAACAGAGAGGCGATCCCTGATCATCACCTCACATAAGAAGCATGTCACATGTTTTTCCAACACGTTCTCACTCTCTATTGTAGAGGAAGGAAACACAAATGGGAAAAAAAAACACTCAGTCACACTCATGGAGCCTAAATCAAATGAACATCAGATTGAGACAGGAAACCTCAAAGGTTTGGAGGAGAGAAGAGTATGTGACCATGACTGCTGGTAGCTGGTAAATGGTAACTGATCACCAGTGAGTGCTCTCATCCTTTTAGATGAGTCCGAACAACAGCACTCAGCTGTGTCATATTTTAAGGCTGTGGAGAGTCTCAAATATGCTTGGGAACATGTGAAACTTGGCCCATGAAAACAACTAACTGCAGGGGATGTAGCTCAGTGGTAGAGCGCATGCTTTGCATGTATGAGGCCCCGGGTTCAATCCCCGGCATCTCCATTGTTGATAATGAAGCACATTGTCAGGAGAGACACGTCACAGGCTGCTGTGGAGCGGTAATTGAGGGATTTTTGGAGAGCAGAACTCTGTCCTGTGCTTCAGATACACTGTTTGCTTCTGAGCTGATCATTAATAATCAGTCAATGAATGATCAATAATCTTCTCAGCCGTTCTGAATGCTGACAGTGGATGCAGCCTTTGTGTTTACATCTGAATCACATGTGATTTTGGAAATTCTTCAAAGCAGCTTCAAAGGAAGAGTTTCATTCTGTGAGTACTGTGACATCATCAGGTGATGTATCAAAGGCAGCAGCTCTTCAGACTCACATCACAATAAGTTTTGTGTCTTATTTGGCTCCATTTGGTGGAAGCTGTGAATCGCAGGATTCAGGGGGAATACATCCATAAATACATCTTCACTGAAATAATGACACCTGTGAGAAAGCTCAAAGCTGTGTCCAAAGGTTTGGAGGAGAAAATTTCATGATTTGGCAGGAGTCATGACTTTGTGGGATACTTAGGATGAGGTATCTTCAGCATACAATGAACATTAGCCCCTTTACTGGCGGTAACCCTTCAGATTATGAGACTGACGTGCTGCCTGCTGCACCAACGAGGGCTGGAACCCAGAGAAAGTAAAAGAGTGAGATGGAGGAGAGCTGTCAGTGTTTCAGTATAAACATACATCATACAGCCCTGACCACTGTTGTATCCAGGCAGAGCTGACTTTAAAACAATACAAAAAGAAACTCCACCCCTTTATCATCCAATTGGAGAGGATGAGCACATTTCGCCAAAAATGTAACACCGCTGCAGCAGCAAAGAAGAAACAGCATGAGAAGAAATTACTGCCTGAGTCAACGTGTAAGTTTGGATGTACTCTTCAATTGATTTTACATTTAACTTTAAGAGATCGTAGTTTACAGTTATAAATATGAATGGGAATAAAATCAGATTTTCATTTCATTTCAAAACTCTCGAGTGGTGAATGCACAACTTCCTGAACTTGTTTTCAGAATTGCTCCTTTTCTTTCAGCTCACTTCTAAAATAATTTTAACCAACTGTAGCATACACATTACAATTCCATCATCACATCCTACAGCTAAGAGAGTGGTGCTGTGGCTTAGCTGGTCAAAGCGCCTGTCTTGTAATCAGGAGATCCTGGGTTCAAATCCCAGCAGTGCCTCATTGTCAATGCTATCAGAAGGGATTTAGAAGTGAAATGTCCTGTTTTTCAGCTGTTATGTTTAAACTGCAAAGTACTTTATGAACCAACATCAAAATGCTGGAAACACCGTGCTGTCGGGTGGCGCCGGTGTGTTTGTGTGTATGTGAATTCATGCACGTGAGTGTCATTTGACACTCAGGTCAGAGTGGGCCGTACAAACATAGGCATCACATTTGCAGCATCTCAGGCTTGTTTTGTTGTCTCTTTTCAGACCCAGATAGGCTTGGAGGTCTACCAGGTCCAACTCTCCAGATGAAACTGCAGAGAAACTGGCAGTACTGATGCTGAGCTGCTTAAAGTGTCTGTCTTATAAACAGGACATCCTGCATTCAAACCCCAGACGTGCTTCACTCTCAGTGGAGTTCCTGCTCATCACTTCCTGTATTACAGCTTTTACTTGCAGTTTCCGGACAAAACAAAGTGGTTGTTGCTGTGTTGCGCAGATGGAAATTTGGTGATTGACCACTTTTCATAGGAGACAAACTTTGGGAAGAGTCATGATGGTCAGGAACTGATAATGGCGACATAATACCAAGGGCTCATTTGGGAGTTGAACCCAGGCCCTCTCACACCCGAAGCGAGAATCAGGGGTGTACCCCGCCCCTCGCCCAATGTGAGCTGTGATTGATTTTTGAGGTCATCATGGTTCCAGGGTGTAATGGTTGGGTTAACACTCCACCCAAAAGAGGTGCTCTTGAACCAGCAGAGAGGAGGCTTCATGAAACAGTTTATCTTTTCACCTGCTGCTCTGAACTGCAAGCAGTCAGCGTGCAGCTTTCAAGCTCACAATATTTCATGGTGTGGTTGAAAGAGGAGGCAGAATATTGGAAATGTAGGTCAAAACAAGCAGGTCATAAAAAGTCATTTGGCAAGAGTTATGGGGTACTTCGGGTGAGGTCAACTCTGACTGAGAGCGAAGCTCTGCTGGGGTTTGAATGCAGAATGTCCTGTTTACAAGACAGACACTTTAAGCAGCTCAGCATCAGTACTGACAGTTTGTGTCTGTATCGTAGAGGAAGAAAACACAAAGGTCTGTCACAAAGGTTCTAATGACATCAAAGAGATCAAAGGCTCCTCCCACTTTTTCTCATGACCTCCACAGTAGAGTGCACTCTGTTAATGAAGCTCCAAAGACAAACATGGTCCTGCCAGATACCTTTGAGTTCTGCAGACAGAAGAAAGAACCAAACTGGGCCAGGAGCCAAATATTTGTTGGATCAGGAATCCTGAAATGTCTCTCTTTTGTGCAGTCAGGATGTCCGAGCAATCTCAGACTGTCCCTGTTTTACCAGGAGCCCTACAAGTGAATCGGTCTTTTTCTTTGTCCTCAGTAAAATAAACTGCATTTAAAAGCTTCACAAAGTGAACAAGCTTCCAATGACAACTGTCCCAAGTAAAGTCTCCATATTGTTCAACTTTTGCTCCTACATTAAAACAAACCACTTTACCATCAACCTCAGCTGCAGAATACACATTACACTTGTGTTCACTTTGGTAATTTGGTAGGATGACTACACAGGATAAATTGCTCCAAGCTGAGTGGATAGTTGAGAGATCAGGGTGTTGCACAAGATAAAGACTTCCTGTGCTTCATAATCAACGCTGAAGATTCATGCGAACGTGAGATAGTATGACTTATGCATCTGTGTCATGTTGGAGATCAATGAAAGACAGGAACTGCCTTTGATCTCCAGTGATGTCACACAGTCTCATTGTGGAGTTATTAGTTGTTGATGTTGTTCTGTAAAATCTGCATCAGTGAAACATTCATTCATACACGAGGACATCACGTATATTAATAGAATATAGAATAATAGAAAATCTTATTTTTTCTGTGTGTTCCTGAGAAAGAGGCTCATGTGCTGCTTGAAGTGAATCAGAGCAGCTTCTGTCAGGAACATCTGTTTGTTGCTGACAACATCTGGATTACAGATGACACATCAGACTGATATTATCTGTGTCATGGTGTTCAGAGATTTCAGCAGCTCACATCCAACACAGAGACTCTGAGCAGGCCCACCTGGTCTTAGACCCAGACCCAGACCCAGACCTAAATCCAAACCCAGGAGACAGAGGTTGAGTGAGTCAGTGAGGAAGAAGCTGCTCGTTCTCCTTCAACAGTTTGATCTGAGGAAAAGTCACTTCCTCTTTTCAGGAATCAACTTCTACCATCTGTCCACTAGATGGAGATAACTGAGCATCAACTTAAAAATCCTCTGGTCTTCCATGTGTGAACTATAATACCAGTGAATTAAACAAAGATCATCCCTGGGTGGGCTCGAACCACCATCCTTTCAGAAAACAGCCGAACACGCTGACCGATTGCAACCCCTGGCTGGGACAGGGCTGTTTGGGCGAGTCAAGCTGAAATAATTAATTTAATTTCATCTGAATTATGCACCAGTTTTAGATTACATATACATCCGGGGATGCTTCTCCTTCATTCACCTTGAGTGAATGTAGCATTGGCCAGGAGGATTTGATGTCTTCAGGTGGTATCCACTGGTCACTGGCTGTTTCGGCCCTTAACCACAACAGCCTACCTGTGGCGGGCCGGCAGTGGTGGCCAAGTCACTGCCCATCTCCTCCTCCTGGCTTCCAGCTAACCTCCTCCCTCCTACTCCATAACCAGCACGAGGCTTTCTCCGCTGCCTCCCCCATCCTGCGAGCTGCAACCTTTCTGTCCCTCCCTCCCAGTCCGATGGCTGTGAACATTCTCCACACCGACTGGGCAGGAAACCCTCGACAGCCGACCTCAACAGGGAACAGCCATGCCTGCCATCCCTTCTCCCTACACTGGTGCAGAAGGTCCTGATACTTGGCACTTTTTCTCTCAAACGCCTGCTCACACCCCTCTTCCCATGGGACAGTAAGTTCTATGAGGATGATCTTCTTCGCCTCTTCTGACCACAGTACCACATCCGGCCTCAGGGATGTCTGGACAAACTGCGGGAACTTCAGCCTTCCCCCCAGGTCGACCTTCATTTCCCAGGATTGGGCCTTTTGCAGTAGACTGGGTTTTGCTGTAACTGTGGTTGGTGGCTTTCCCCCTTCCCTTACAAACTGGATTGCTGTGGCCTTTAGATGTTTCTGCCGTTTCTTCTTCCTCTCCTGCTCAAGGGTGTCAGCAAGTGTCATGAGCACCTTGTCATGGCGCCACCTGTACCTTCCTTGGGCAAGTGCGGTTTTACACCCAGACAGGATGTGTGCCATGGTTCCTTTCTCCCCACAAAGCTTGCACAGTGGGCTGTCAGTCAGTCCCCACCTGTGCAAGTTTGCTGGGGTTGGGAGTGTGTCATACACTGAGCGCAGTAAAAAGGAAATGCGAAATGGTTCCAGCCTCCATAGGTCTGCCCAAGTAATCTTCCGCTTGGGGAGGTCCCACTTGGTCCAGGCTCCTTGGGAAGATAGCGCCACAGCCTTTGACCTTCGCCCTTCCTCCTCCAGACTTCTAACCTCCTCCTGGATCATTGCTCTTCTGTCCCTGGTTCCTGCTTTGCTCCACTGCTGGAAATGGGCTGCTCCAAGACCCTGCCTTCCTATGCACGGTGCTCCGATGATGTCACGGATCTTCAGCATGCTCTCTGCTTGTGCGACCGCTGACTCAGCTCCCCACTTGCGGCCGGATCTCGTGGTGATCCCGGCATGTTTGATTTGGTCATCGTGGGAGTCTCTGTAGGTCATAACGACTCGGCACTTGGCAATCTTAAATTCCTCGACCACGGACGTCAGAGGAAGTTGAAGTTGTCCCGATCTGATGTACAGGCCTACTGAGGTGAAGCTTGGAGGAATCCCCAGCCACTTCCGGAGATACTTGTTGATTTTTCTCTCCATTCCTTCCACGCTTGTCATCGGGGCTTCATACACAGTCAGAAGCCTGAGTAGCTCAGTCGGTAGAGCATCAGACTTTTAATCTGAGGGTCCAGGGTTCAAGTCCCTGTTTAGGCGATGCAGCTCCTTCCCTTTAGTGGTTCACATTATAGACTCCACAGCAGTGATAGGTGACACTGATCTATGAAATAATGAAACCATGAGTCTTTCATGTCCATTTCAAGGCCCATTTGTGCAGGAAAGAGTCTGGCACCTCACACCACTGAGCCATCCTGACACGTGTGTCCAGCTGCCAGTCTCTGGTGAGGAAACAGAAAAGTTAATGCTAGCTTTGGTAGGACAGTGTCAGCTCTCTCTCCCTCTCTCAACCCAACCGGTCGAGGCAGATGGCCGCCCCCCCTGAGCCTGTGTCTTCCTCTTAAAGGAAATTTTTCCTTGCCACTGGCACCAAGTGCTTGCTCATCGGGGGATCTGTTGAGTCTCTAAATAATTTTAGAGTTTTGTCTAGACCTGCTCTTTATGTAAAGATGATTGATGTAACATTGTTGTGATTTGGTGCTATACAAATACATCTGATTTGATTGGTGGAGCATTGTTACGGTTGTAATGACACCATTTTCAAATATAACCAACCATAGATCGCGAACAGCTAGCTTAGCAGAGGATTGGTTTTATTCATCAACCTCTAGGTTATGGGCCCATAACCACGCTACACCACTCTGCTGCAAACCACCCCAGATGGGACTTGAACCCACAAGTCACGATTGGGTTCAACTCCCATCTGGGGTGGTTGCACGCTGCAACAACATGTCTCTGTGGGCCAATCGGTCAGCGTGTTCACTGAAGCAGCTGTTCACTGAAAGGATGGTTGTTCAAGCCCACCCAGGGAAGTGCTTTGTCTTATCCACTGGAACTTTAGTCAACACATGGAAGATTTGATTTGGAGAAGGTGTGTGTCCGGGTTCCCAGGGATGTTCTGTGGGAATATAGAACCATCCCATCACTATACACCAAGAGACAAAGAAGCTGGACTTGAGAGTTTGTGAGGTTGGATGCTGCACGCTGATTGTTTGCGTGTCCAGGACGTTTCAAGGACATCTTTCTGCCATTCTCATGTGGTAGTGTGGCCGAGCGGTCCAAGGCGCTGGATTTAGGCTCCAGTCTCTTCAGAGGCGTGGGTTCGAATCCCACCACTGCCAAGCTTTGCACTCTGCCGTATAATCTTGAAGTGTTTAAATCTAAAGCTCTTATGAATATTGTGTTCCACCAGTGGCTACCATCACTTTGAGTTACTGAAGTGGGGACCGACATACAAATAAAATAATCTAAATCTGCTTTTATTAGCGGTGCGACTGCTCTTGTTCTTTCTGTAGCTAAAAGTTGAAACCCAGCAAAACATATCAAATGATAAAAATAAAGATTTGAAGAAGGAATGAAAATAAAAGTGATGAACTGTGGATGGCAGCCTGCTGTTGATCTGACTGAACAACAATGCAGAAACAACAGACAAAGTCAAATGAATCAGAATTAAGAATTAAGAATTAAAGGTTCAATTCAGTATAAAATGTCTTTTTAATCATCTGACATCACAGACCTTCTGACATCATAGATCATCTGACATCACAGACCTTCTGACATCATAGATCATCTGACATCACAGACCTTCTGACATCATAGATCATCTGACATCACAGACCTTCTGACATCATAGATCATCTGACATCACAGATCGTCTGCCATGGCAAAAGCAGTGCAAAAGTTCACTGCAAATGCAGTAAAAAAAAAATATCACTGCAAATGCACTGCAAACTCAACTGAGAGTGAAGCACGTCTGGGGTTTGAATGCAAGATGTCCCTTTTTATAAGACAGACACTTTAAGCAGCTCAGCATCAGTGCTGCCAGTTTCTCTGCAGCTTTTTTTCTAAAACCACGTCTGTGTCAGTGAACGCTTGTGCTCCTCACAATTGTGTGTCACTTCCACAAAGGTTGAAAGCTGTGCTTCCTCACAACAAGAAGGTGCCCTGTCCTTTGGGTAGAAAACTATCCAGGCTGGAAAATGCTGAGTCACAGGAGCATTGCTGTGCATGGTTGTTGTGGCCGAGTGGTTAAGGTGATAGATTAGAAATCCATTGGGGTTTCCCCGCGCAGGTTTGAATCAGATGGTTTCTCTTTTCACCTGCTGCAGCAGATCAGAACCTCTGTGGTTCGGTAAAGGTCCAAAGAAGATGTAGATCAGTAGACGTTCATCAAAAAAAAAGGCCACTCAAAGCAGAAACACTGCTCAGGCTAAAGACCAAACCGTCTTCAGACCACATGTTCAGGTAAACATTAACAAGACGAGGTGGCTGAGTGGTTAAGGCGATGGACTGCTAATCCGTTGTGCTCTGCACGCGTGGATTTGAATCCCATCCTCGTCGGTACATATTTGCCCATCAAAGTGAGTCCACACACAAAGACTGCCTGATTAGATGGCACAGAGGCTCAAAATTTGCATTTTTTCACACGTGTAGCGTGGACAAGTACAGGTTGTTTCCATTTTCCAAGGATGGCGTAGCAACATTTCAATGTCTGTTATATCTATAACATCTAACATTACGTGCAAGGCACTGCTGGGATTTGAACCCAGGATCTCCTGTTTACAAGACAGGCGCTTTGACCAGCTAAGCCACAGCACCACTCTGAAGTACATGTATATACAGAGGATCTGGTGATGGAAGTGTAATGTGTATACTACAGCTGAGGTTGATGGTAAAGTGGTTTGTTTTAATGTAGGACTCAGCATTTTGTTTTGATGAACCTCATTATTTACACACAGCACATTCAGGACATTTATGTGACAGTTTATTTCATGCTAAAGAAAATCCTTTGTTATTTGTCACAGTGGACTTGGCTCATCATATTTTTCTGACTAACTGGTATTGGAGTTGTATTGGAGTTCGATGAATGTCATGCCATGTTGCAATCATAAATGCCTCACTGTTATGATTCTTAACAATTTTTGTCACCTGTGAAAAGTGGTCACCAAATTTCCTTCTGCTAAACACAAAATTAAAATGCATTTAAAATGTTCTGAGGGGGAGAACTTTTCAGTCATCAAAAATCTCACACACTACAACATTTATGTTAATGTTTGATAGGACAGTGTCAGCTCTGTGTTATTGATGCAGTTAAAAAGCTTTGTGAGCTCTTGACGTGTTTCGTGGCTTCTTTGGTCACATTTGCTCCCTTTGTGTCTGACAGAGATCCTGAACCTTCCCATTGCTGGATGTACTCCTGTGATGTGTGTTGGCCAATTCATTTCAAATGTTTCTAAATCTGTCAGAAGGTCATTTCCCATCTGTGTTCTTTGATCTTATGGTTAGCACTGTGGACTTTGAATCCAGTCATCTGAGTTCAAATCTCAGTGGAACCTCTGCCATCTGATTCAGTGTGATAGTGATTCAGAATAACACCCAAAATAGATGCTCACCGACCTCTGTGGTTAGGTAAAGGTCCAAAGAGGATGTAGATCAGTGGTAGACGTTCATCAAAACAAAAGGCCACTCAAAGCAGAACCGCTGCTCAGTCTAACATTCAGACAACAAATTGACAACAAACATGACGAGGTGGCCGACGACTCTCTCCTTCATTGCTGATAGATACATTAATGTGAGCAGTTAACTATCCGTCTATTCACACACAGTCCAGGTCGCTGCATGCTGAGGTGGCAGAGTGTTTAAGGTGATGGACTGCTAATCTACTGTATCCTGTGTGTGGGTTCACATCTCATTGTCTTCTGTGTTCAGCTGTCCATGTTGCAGCCTGCTATTCTAGGTAGAGTAATCCTAAACGTCTGACTTCAGGTCCATATATCAATCAAACCTGTTGAAGTTTAATTCAAAGGTTATCTGGATGTGTTGTATCTTCTTTCAGAGTTGTTGTCAGGTCATTAAGATTAAATAAGGAGCTTACAACTCCAATACCAGTTAGTCAGAAAAATATGATGAGCCAAGTCCACTGTGACAAATAACAAAGGAAAATAAACTGTCACATTAATGTCCTGAATGTGCTGTGTGTAAATAATGAGATCCTGGGTTCAAATCCCAGCAGTGCCTTGCTCCTAATGTTAGATGTTGTGGATAGAAAGGACTCATACATGGAGAGCACAAAATATAAAATACATTTGTCCCCAAAAGACACCTTCCAGCAGTTGTGCTGCACCACTCTGCTGTAAACCACCCCAGATGGGACTCGAAACCACAATCCCTGGCTTAGGAGGCCAGTGCCTTATCCATTAGGCCACTGGGGCACAAAAAAAAAAATGGGAGGAGCCTTTGATCTCTGTGATGTCATTAGAACCTTTGTGACATCACAGAATCAGCATCTCCTTTGATGGTTACTGATGGAACAGGAAAAGGTCAGATCCTGATATAATCTTGTGAATCCACAAGTATGCCTTTCTTTGTTTGTGTGTTAAAAAGACACAGCACACTCTCTGACCTTCCTGTGCAAAAGGCCACTCAAGGCAGAACCACTGATCAGTCTAACATTCAGACCACATCTTTTTGACAACAAACATGACGAGGTGGCCGAGTGGTTAAGGCGATGGACTGCTAATCCATTGTGCTCTGCACGCGTGGGTTAGAATCCCTTCATCAGCTGTGTTCTGCTCACCTTAGTCTGTCCAAATATTCTTTCTCTTGTCATGATAACACTGTGAGAGATGTGAATTTGAAGCCTCCACTGTGGGACTTTGGAGAAGTGGATGGTGAACAGAACATCCAGCATTAACAGGGGCATCCAGCTGAAATAGCTCAGTTCCATCTTCAAATCTTCATTTTTATTATTCAGTATGTTTTGCTGTGTTTGAACTCCTTAACCCAAAGGTTTCATCAGACAGATAAGTGTTTTAGCTGTCACAGGAGCTCAGAAGCCATCTGGTTAGCTAAAGCTGCTAAAGCTACCACACCGTGCAGGGGATGTAGCTCAGTGGTCGAGCGTACCGCACAGCTGGGGCAACTGGCAGTGGTGGGATTTGAACCTACGTCTCCGAAGAGACTGGAGCCTAAATTGAGCACTTCAGAGTCCCATATGGTCTAGCGGTCAGGATTCCTGGTTTTCACCCAGGCGGCCCGGGTTCGACTCCCGGTATGGGAATTTACTTTACAACAATGGACCTACCACTAGCATGTCCTGTCATTTTGATGAACGTCTACCACTGATCTACATCCTCTTTGGATCTTTACCACTATCTTTACCATCTTAACCACTCGGCCAGAGTGGCTGTTCTGGAATCCAATACTCAGAGTTCAGGGATAGACTCAAAGTTCGTTGAAACTCCTACCTGGAAAACCCCCAGGTGCATGATAACATTTTTATGTTAGGGGCTCAATCACCTGCATTTTTCAATAAAAAAAGCTTTCCCTGACCGGGAATCGAACCAGGGCCGCGGCAGTGAGAGTGCCGAATCCTAGCCACTAGACCATCAGACAACAATACAACCATTTTTATGGACTTAACTTCCATCAAAGGCGAGCATTTCAAATCAGAGCGGGTTTTTAACCTGACGCAGCTGTAGCTGGACAGAATGCCGCACATCTTTCTCCCCTCATGTATCGTTGGCCATTCTCCACTTAAGATGTTCCATCTGAGGCCAACTTTCCTGGTCTGTGTCACAGGACATCCTGTAGGGGTATGATTCTCGCTTAGGGTGCGAGAGGTCCCGGACGAACCCGTTGTGTTATGTCTCCAAAATTAGTGGCCATCATGACTCTTACCAAAGTTTTTCTCCTGTGGAAAGCAGTCAATCATCAATACTAAACACAGCCCCAACCACTAAATTATGGCAGATAGAGGAAGTGATGATTCTCATCAGTTTGTTTCAGTGATGAGCAGGAACTCCACTGAGAGTGAAGCTCTGCTGGGGTTTGAATGCAGAATGTCCAGTTTACAAGACAGACACTTTAAGCAGCTCAGCATCAGTACTGCCAGTTTCTCTGCAGTCTGTGTCTGTATCATAGACGAAGGAAACACAAATGGGAGAAAAACACTCAGTCACACTCATGGAGTCTAAATAGGGACACCAGATAGAGAAGGGGAGAAAAATCAAACCAGCAGCTAAAGTGTGAAAATAATGATTAACAACAACCAAAGTTTCACACAGAGAGGCTGCGGCCTCGTGTGGACTATAATTACTCCGATACCATATTATAATTACCCTGCTGCTTTTTTCTGAAAGACCTATCTCAGTATCCTTCTGGATGTGCTTTTGTGATGTGTCAGAGCTCTTTCTTCCATTCTATCCTCCAAATGTTTGGACACAGTTTTGTCATTCCATGTGACTCTGTGGTGCAATGGTAGCGCATCTGACTCCAGATCAGAAGGTTGCATGTTCAACTCACGTCAGGGTCAGATCATCTGTTCGTTTGCGCTACATGGCTCGTTGGTCTAGGGGTATGGTTCTCGCTTAGGGTGCGAGAGGTCCCGGGTTCAAATCCCGGACGAGCCCATCTGTTGTCTTTCATTCAATATGATACACTATGGAGCTGTGTGAGGTTTGCTGTCTGGTTTCATTAAAGTAATAATTAACAGCCTGTATGGAGTCTAAATGAAAAGAACATCAGATCGAGACTAAAAGTTGTCCCCCTCTGACAGGAACTGCTTTTCTTTCAAATCTACTTCTGTAAGGTGTGTTCTTCTAGGTCTTGGTCTACTTTTGACTTTGACTTGACACAGTGGATCCTGGTGCCATGTGTTCACCAGGCAGGTGATGCCCCCTGACTGGTCTGCAGCTCAGCTGCCTCATACACAGCTGACTGCAATACACTGTGTAGCTGACATTGTGCCATCAAAGCTAACATTAACCACCACTGCCAGTTTGTTTCTTGTCAATGAAAACTAATCAGCTAATTCAGGCATTTTTCATCTCCCTGTGAACAAAAGTTATAGAAGCCAGTGAAAGACGATACCAACACCAGGTGGGCTGAAATGAGAAACATCACAGTCAAACAGAGTTCATGCTTGCGTATGAAAACATGCAGGTTTGGCAGGGGGCACCCAGATTTGAACTTCACACAGCTCCATGGTGTAATTGTTAGCACTCTAAATCTGTCATTCATAACATAACAGCGGGCGTTGACCAAAATACCTTTGTCCCCAAACACACCTTGCTGCGGTAGATGTGAAAGAAAAGCAGTTTCTGTCAGAAGTGGGATTTGAACCCACACCTCCAGGGGAGACTGCGACCTGAACGCCAGCTGCAGAAGGATCGTTTGACCTGCCACAAGAAAATGGCAGAAAGATGTTGTTGACAGCCTTTTCGACACACAACCAGTCAGCGTGACGCATCCACCCTTGTAGGTCAAAAAAACCTGAGCTTGACCCTCAGATGTACCACCTCAGATGCCGAAACCCGGGATTGAACCAGGGACCTTTAGATCTTCAGTCTAACGCTCTCCCAACTGAGCTATTTCGGCTGGATGGCTCCATTTCTGCTGGGTGTTCTGTGACAGGTAAAACACAAAATCTACTAAAACCGATCTACTAAAACTTACAACTTTTTTCCAAATTCCAACCAGGACAACCAGGGACCTGGTTGGGACCCCAAAGAGAAGCACTTGTGCACAGGAATGCATTTGAGTCATGGCTCCCAACAAACCTGCTGCAGAAAATAGTCATCAATGTCGATCTTTGATCTTTGATGACCTAAAAGTTCTCCCCTTCAGAAAAAGTGTTTCGTTGGCGCTAATGGCTTGTTGGTCAAGGGGTATGATTCTGATGATTCCAAATACTGCAGCCAGGGCCTCAAACCCTCAGTCTTCTCATCCAAAGTCAGACACCTTGTCCCACCAACTGAGATCAGATCCACCTTCTGTGGAGGAGATCTGAAAAACCTCACCACACATTCACACGTACATTCACCGACACACAGCTGCCCAACCACGAAGGGACTTTCTGAGGGGACTCAAACCCTCAGTCTTCTGATTCGAAGTCAGACGCCTTGTCCATTAGGCCACGTGGTCACGTAGGACACATTTAGTCCATCAGGAACAGACAACGATTCTCTTAAATTCATGAGGACCGTTAGCATATGATGAGAGGACTGTTAACTGCAGTGATTAGGGATCAGGGTTGTGTTGTTGCAGCTGATCTGAAGAAATCTATTTAAAATTGCAAATCATCATAATTTTTTACTGAATTTCTGAGCAGGACAATCCCAAAGAAAAGCATTTATGCAGAAAGGAATAACTGTAGCATATCTGAGTTAGAGCCTCAGATATGGCTTGCTGTTGTTTTTGTCAGTCAACAAGTAGCTGAACTGTGTAGTTGTGTTGTGATACACACCAAACATGTAGCACAACACAACAGCTAACGGGGATCCTAACAAGTGATAAACTATAAACAGACATTTCCAATCATCATCAAAATGTATTCTTTCATCAATGATAATTGAGAGATCAGAGTGTTAGACAAGATAAGTACTTCCTGTGCTTCATTAGCAGTGCTGCAGATTGAACCCAGGACGTCATACATGCAAAACACACGCTCTCCCACTGAGCTACATCCCCTGCATGGTCTGGTAGCTTTAGCAGCTTTATCAGCTTTAGCTAGGGAGTTTTGTCAATGACCTGTATTTCTCATGAACTAAAGCCATTTTACCCTGACCGAAAATCAAACCCGGGCTGCAGCAGTGAGAGCTGATCCAGCCACATGCAGTGGTGGTATAGTGGGAAGCATATTTTCATCAAAATTATGTTTTAACCGTTGTTGGCAGGACTGGCAGGTTGGCAGAACTGTGTAAAACTGTGTACAAATGTTTGGAGGAGAAAATGGAAGAAAGATGTGTTTGACAGCCTTTTGGACACACAACCAGTCAGCGTGATGCATCCAACCTCACAATATTTCATGGTGTGGTTGAAAGAGGAGGGAGAATATTGGAGAATGTAGGTCAGAAAAACCTGAGCTTGCACCTCACTCAAGTACTCACTCAAGAATATGCAGCTGTGCTTAATATTGTTACCCTGTTCAGCGTTATAGGGAAGAGGCACATTCAGCACAGACAGCAGCTCTTCAGACTCACACATCCCTTCAAACTACTGATGCACCGATATGAAGTTTTTCCCCGATACCGTGATCAATATCTGTTAAAACTATTTTCCCTGGTCGGGAATCGAACACAGGCTCTGGCAGTGAGAGCGGGGAATCCTAGCCACTAGATGTTCTGTTCAGTACTGCCAGTTTCTCTGCAGTCTGTCTCTCAGTGAACTTTTGTGCTCCTCAGAATTGTGTCCCACTTCCTCAAAGGTTTGAAGTGAAGTGTGAGTCTGAAGAGGTGCTGCCTTTGATCCATCACCTGATGATGTCACCTGATGATGTCACAATACTAAAAAACTGAGCTGACTCCTGTGTACTGTAGCTCAGTGGGAGAGCGCTTTGTGTGACTCTGTGGCGCAATGGTAGCATGTCTGACTCCAGATCAGACGGTTGCGTGTTCAAGTCACGTCAGGGTCAGATGATCTGTTTGCACTTTTGGAAAACCCTCACATACTCTGTGGTGCAGCAGGAAGTGTTTTTCTGATGATCCATTTCATTTCTTCACATCACAGACAAATTCAGAATTTCAGGAGGACTATTGGACTATTTTAGCATCTCTGACTGCACATCTGAAGGCACAAGATGACGACTTCAAATCCCTGTAAGATCAAAGCTGCTGCTCTCTTTGCAGCCTTTGTGGCTGCAGGCTGCCATGTAGCTCAGCTGCAAACCGATCCAATGAACGCTGTAGATCTCAGGCTGATGGTGCCAAAAGGACCACATCATCTTAAAAACCCTTCGACCTTCCACGTCTCCACGACAATACCATTTGACAACTTTGACGACCTTTGAGTTCACCATCAACAGAAACACAGCAACACAGCAACACAGAAAGGTCAACATGTCTCTGTGGTGCAATCGGTCAGCGTGTTTGGCTGTTATCTGAAAGGATGGTGGTTCAAGCCCACCCAGGGATGTTCTTTGTTTAAACCCCGATGTGGACAGGATCTCTGCCTGTCTTGTGGAAGACTGGGATTTCAATTCCTGAAGGGGGAATGTGTCTTGTGCTGTGTGTGTAAATAATGAGGTTCATCAATACAAAACACCACATGAGTCAGAACCAGAGCTCAGGCTGTTGGTACACAAACAAAGAAAGGCATACTTGTGGATTCACAAGATTTTATCAGGGTCTGACCTTTTCCTGTTCCATCAAAGGAGATGCTGATTCTGTGATGTCACAAAGGTTCTAATGACATCAAAGAGATCAAAGACTCCTCCCACTTTTTCTCATGACCTCCACCATAGAGTGCTGCCTGCTGCAATAATGCTGCCTTTAATAGAAGTTTAGGAACATTTGAGGAAAGAATACATTTCGAAATGTCTGTTTATTGTTTATCACTTGTTAGGATCCCCAGGTGCATGATAGCATTTTTATGTTATGGGGTCAATCACCTGCATTTTTCAATAAAAAGGCTTTCCCGGGCCGCGGCAGTGAGAGTGCCGAATCCTAGCCACTAGACCATCAGGGACTTTATGTTTGCCTTCCATCAAAGGCGAGCATTTCAAATTAGAACTCCTCTCTGCTCACAGTTGGTTTGTGAGCCTCCTTTTTGAGTGGTGGTTGAATGTTATTTTAGTTTTTACTTTAGAATGCACATCCGGTGAAACTTCCGACATAGCTTTTTATCTCTCATTTCAGCATTAAGAAGCAATGCCTGCTATAAAAGGCATTCACGTGGAAGACCTAGAACCCGTGATGTGTTTCACTAAGAGCTCAGTCATCACACTCAAATAATGTTGTAAACAGGTTACATTCAGAGGAATAGAGGTAATTAGTAGCGATGGGATTCAAACCCACCCTTTGAAGAGACCGCAGAATGAATGCAGCACCTTGGACTGCTTGGCTTCTGAAATGTTTCATAAATAGATTGAATAGGTGAGGGCTTTGGGACAGGGCTCATGGGAACATGTGAAACTTGGTCCGTGAAAACAACTAACCGTTGTTGGCAGGATTTGAACCTGCGCGGGGAAACCCCAATGGATTTCTAGTCCATCACCTCAACCACTCGGCCACAACAACCACGCACAGCAAAGCTCGTTTCCCTGGAGGGGAAGCGTGTGTTTGGGGACATCTGGAGAGAATTGGACCTGGTAGACCTCCAAACCTACCTGGGTCTGAAAAGGCTGACTGTGATGTTTCTCATTTTAGCCCAGCTGGCGTTGGTATCGTCTGTCACTGTAACTTTTGTTCACAGGGAGATGAAAAATGCCTGACTTAGTGGATTGGTTTTAATTGACAAGAATCAAACTAGCAGTGGTGGGATTCGAACCCACGCCTCCAAAGAGACTGAAGCCTTAATCCAGCGCCTTGGACCGCTCGGCCACACTACCGCTGTATGACTGTCTAAATTCATGCTGGATGTTCACCACCCACTTATCCAAAGTCCAACAGTGAAGGTTTCAAATCCAGTTCAGTCCAAATAGTTCCAGTTTTGTTGTTGCCTTGCTCCTAATGTTAGATGTTTCCTAATGTTTGCACATGGAAAATACAAACTACACCTTACAGCAGTAGAGGTGAAAGAAAAGCAGCTTCTGTCAGAAGTGGGATTCAAACCCATGCATCAAGGGGAGAACGCAGAAAGATGAGCACACACACACTGAATGTTCCTTTACATTACGAGACATGACCTTTAGCTGGAAAATGTCTCATGAAAGACACATGTGAAGTCACGCAAATTTTGAGCCTCTGTGCGATCTAATCAGGAAATCTTTGCGTACTCACGTTGATGTGCTAATTTTTCAGCAAATTTTTTGGAAAACTTTTGAGCTTTTGTGGTTGAGTAATTGTGGTCGCCTCAACACTCTGGCTTTATGTTGCTTCCCTTTGGATGGATGCAGACAAAGTTCCATGACTGTGAATAATGTAGAGAAAAGACTAACCTTCCTCTGGCAAAAGGTAAACTGCAATGGCCGGGAATCGAACCCGGGTCAACTGCTTGGAAGGCAGCTATGCTCACCACTATACCACCATTGCATGTGAAGGGGCAAACTCACAGTCCTTTTTTAATGAAACTGGTTATGGGAACTCACATGGCTGGATTTATGACCGAACATTATCCACACTTTAAATGAATCAAAGTAAACTCATCATCCCTCAACAGAGGCCTCAGATATGTCTTTCCTTCTTTCATCCTCTGGTGGAGGCCACTAGAGGTGAAAAAAATTCCAAATGCCAATTCCAAAAGAGACAATATTTCTTCCTTGCTAAGCGTCACACCATGGAACCACAAGGATGCAGCTGAGGGTCTGCTGATGGTGTCCTGAGGTGACAGCAGTTTGTAGTCTGTAATATAATACAGACTGGAGTATAACAGATTGTCACTTATTTAGCGACCTGTTTTGTCTCAGCAAGAATTTGGTTCAGATGTCATCAGAGGAAATGACATGATGAACAGCAAACAATGTTTGTTGCAAGGATCATGTAGATCTGCATACTGTAGGGTATCATCAATATCACAGGTTGGTAACATCACGAGTGGGTAGGCTATTGCCTTAGTATGTATTTGTATCAATAAGTGACCGACACAGATGTGTTTTCAGAGACAGACTGCAGAGAAACTGGTACGTTGGCATGATCACAGTGATCATGGCTGCTGATTGATGTGTCTGCTGGTGGGTGTGTTGATCAGTATGTGGGGAGTGTTCATTAGCCAATCAATGACCAGTGTCGGCTGGAACATGTCACACGCTGTTATGACTCTTACCAAAGTTTGTCTTCTGTGAAAAGCTGTCGGTCACCAAATTTCCATCCATTCCATTCCATTCATCAAGAAATATTCTTTAATTAAATGTTCCTAAACTTCTATTAAAGGCAGCATTATTGCAGCAGGCAGCACTCTATGGTGGAGGTCATGAGAAAAAAGTGGGAGGAGTCTTTGATCTCTCTGATGTCATTAGAACCTTTGTGACATCACAGAATCTGTGTCTGAGCTGTGTCTCTTTTCTACTTTATTATAGATGACAGAAAAAAACTCCAGATAAGAAGCAGCTGTACATGCAGTGACTAGTTCTCCTGCTCAGGTATCGTCTCTCAGGGCATCATGTGTTGTCTTTGTGTGTCTCTGTGTCCGATGCTTCACAGCTCACAGGCCAAAGTACGTGCTGGCCTTCATGGCTCACATGTACAGATGAGTTACCTCAATGTAAGTATCATAGGTACAGCACAGCTAAAGCTGCTAAAACTGCTAAAGCTACCACACCAGCTCAGTGGTAGAGCGCATGCTTTGCATGTATGAGGCCCCGGGTTCAATCCCCGGCATCTCCATTGTTGATAATGAAGCACATTGTCAGGAGAGACATGTCACAGGCTCCAGTGGAGTGGTAATTGAGGGGTCAGAGTGTTGGAGAGCAGAACTCTTTCCTGTGCTTCAGATACACTGTTTGGTTCTGAGCTGATCATTAATAATCAATGAATGATCAATAATCTTCTCAGCTGTTCTGAATGGTGACAGTGGGGCAGCATTTGTGTTTACATCTGAATCACATGTGATTTTGGAAATTCTTCAAAGCAGCTTCAAAGGAAGAGTTTCATTCTGGCAGTATTGTGACATCATCAGGTGACATCATCAGGTGATGTATCAAAGGCAGCAGCTCTTCAGACTCACATCACAATAAGTTTTGTGTCTTATTTGGCTCCATTTGGTGGAAGCTGTGAATCGCAGGATTCAGGGGGAATACATCCATACATACATCTTCACTGAAATAATGACACCTGTGAGAAAGCTCAAAGCTGTGTCCAAAGGTTTGGAGGAGAAAATTTCATGATTTGGCAGGAGTCATGACTTTGTGGGATACTTAGGATGAGGTATCTTCAGCATACAATGAACATTAGTCCCTTTACTGGCGGTAACCCTTCAGATTATGAGACTGACGTGCTGCCTGTAGCACCAACGAGGCCTGGAACCCAGAGTAAGTAAAAGAGGTGGAGAAGAAGAGATGGAGGAGAGCTGTCAGTGTTTCAGTATAAACATACATCATACAGCCCTGACCACTGTTGTATCCAGGCAGAGCTGACTTTAAAACAATACAAAAAGAAACTCCACCCCTTTATCATCCAACCCAACTGTAGCATGCACATTACAATTCCATCATCACATGCTACAGCTGAGAGAGTGGTGCTGTGAATTAGCTGGTCAAAGCGCCTGTCTCGTAAACAGGAGATCCTGGGTTCAAATCCCAGCAATGCCTCATTGTTAATGTTAAGTATTGTTAAAAATAACAAGACAGCAGCTGAAACCTTCCCTTCCTGGACAGGAAAATTCCAGAAGTGTGAGTGAAGCTCCTGCTGGCTATCAGAAGGGATTTAGTCGTGAAATGTCCTCTTTTTCAGCTGTTATGTTTAAACTGCAAAGTACTTTAGATTATTAGATTAGATTATATTAGATTATTTTATTTGTATCTTTAGTTCAGATGTAGCAAAGTGCAACAATGCTGTCAATAAGGATCTTTCCCATTTGGGTTACTTGAAGTGATGGTGGCCACTGATGCAGCACTCCGTTTATAACAGTTTTACATTTAATTAAATACTTCACTGCAAAAATGACACACATATGACATTATGGGAAATCTCAAAACTGTGTACAAATGTTTGGAGGAGAAAATGGAAGAAAGATGTGTTTGACAGCCTTTTGGACACACAACCAGTCAGCGTGACGCATCCAACCTCACAACATTTCATGGTGTGGTTGAAAGAGGAGGGAGAATATTGGAAATGTAGGTCAAAGAAACCTGAGTTTGAACCTCACTCAGGTACAACCTCCGATGCCGAAACCCGGGATTGAATCAGGGACCTTTAGATCTTCAGTCTAACGCTCTCCCAACTGAGCTATTTCGGCTGGCTGACCACATTAATGCAGGATGTTCTGTTCACCATCCACTTCTCCAAAGTCCCACAGTGAAGGCTTCAAATGCACATCTCTCACAGTGTTATCATGCCAAGAGAAAGAACTGACTGATTCTGACAATGGGACATCACCATGGCCCAGTGACCACGTGGCCTAATGGACAAGGCGTCTGACTTCGGATCAGAAGACTGAGGGTTCGAGTCCCTTCGTGGTTGGGAAGTATGTATTACAGGTTATACCATATTTAATGGTTCTGGTGAAACCAAAGTAGAGGAAAGGGGCAGTGCAACTGCCGTAACATCAACATCAGCTCTACCACTGAGGTAGATTCCCTGCATGGTGCACAACGCCCACTGTTAGATGAATTACAGATTTAGAGAGCAAACAATTACACCATGGAGCTGTGTGAAGTTTGCTGTCTGGCTGTGTTACTTGAAGGATCTTGACAAGACACTTGCCACAGTGAAGACGCCAGCTGAAGCCGTAACATAATGTCACATCAACGGCATGGCCATTTGACTGCAGGTCAAGAGGTCCCCAGTTCAAATTTGGGTGCCCCCTGCCAAACCTGCATGTTTTCATATGCAAGCATGAACTCTGGTTGACTGTGATGTTTCTCATTTCAGCCCACCTGGTGTTGGTATCGTCTTTCACTGGCTTCTATAACTTTTGTTCACAGGGAGATGAAAAATGCCTGAATTAGCTGATTAGTTTTCATTGACAAGAAACAAACTGGCAGTGGTGGGTGGTGACAGTGAAGGTTTCAAATCCAGTTCAGTCCAAATAGTTCCAGTTTTGTTGTTGCTTCTGTCGGCAGAACTCAAAGGTATCTGGCAGGACCATGATTGTCTTTTGAGCTTCATTAAAAGAGTGCGCTCTACTGTGGAGGTCATGACAAAAAAGTGGGAGGAGTCTTTCATCTCTTTGATGTCATTAGAACCTTTGTGACATCACAGAATCTGGTTTCATGCTTCTTCATTTTGCTGCCACAGTCCTGATCATATTGGAACTGTTGGAGTTACTGCCTTCACTCCTGACGTCCAGCACAAGAATCATGCTACGTGTTATGACACTAAATAAATGACACTTCCTGTCTGAATACCGAAAGAACAACTCCAATCTCCTCCTGAAAGTTGCATCCTCATTCTGATCACCTGGCTCTAAATGCAAACTAAATGCTGTAAATTCGCCACTCATGAGTCTTGAAACAACCTTCTGTCTTCCTGCAGCACCTGTAATAAATATTCATCAGAGCTCAGGTAAGAACTCTACAATTGTCTTTTCTCTTTTTGCACCACAAGAACCCTCAGGCTTTAGAGTTTTCAGTCCTAACCCTTGATTGTCAAGCAATCATATTCCCATTTTATGCAGATTTTTCATCCACAACACACACACAACAATCTTGAATTGTTTAATTAAATCTAAAACTGTTATGAGTGAGTATTTAGAGTGCTAACGATTACACCATGGACCGTACAATTTTTTATTGTATTTGTATTTATACTTTTATCATTTAATATGTTTTGCTGCGTTTCAACTCATTAACGCTTTAAGCTACAGAAAGAACAAGAGCATTTCAAAATAAAAGCCAATTTATGTTAGTTTATTTGTATCTTTAGCTCAGATGTCGCAAAGCGCAACAATGCTGTCAATAAGGAACTTTCCTATTTGGGTTACTTGAAACATTTGGTGCAGTAGGCAGCACGTCAGTCTCATAATTTGAAGGTTGTGAGTTTGAGCCTTATACGGGGCACAGTTTTAGTTAATAATGAGAATTTAGTGGTTGGGACTAGAACCTCAGTTCCTTTAACATGCTTCGATGATATATTAGACTTCTATGGACCATTTCACCGCTCTGCATAGACAAGTATAAAGAATGACACAACAGGTGTCATCTCACTATTTCCCAGTTTAAATGCACAACAGCAGCATCCAGCTTCTCTGTCAGAGAGTTGTGAAGTTCTGTCTCTGCATCAACACCATGAACCACAAAATTATCATTGCAATCTCTGGACAAGAGAAACAGTAATTTATGTGGTTTTTGCTGATCCACTGACCTCCTTCATTTTGTAACCTCTGCCATGAATCCATACAAAAAAAAAACAAACACTTGCTGTGTTTAGTTCACTTGTTGCTGTATCTCCAAAGAGCTAAAGTCTTGTGGAGAATGTGGGCATCGATCCCACTACCTTTCACATGCGAAGCGAGCGCTCTACCACTTGAGCTAATTCCCCTGCCATGCTAGCATGCAAGCTAAGCTTTGAGAAAAGGCCGCTTTAACAACATCAACAGGTTTCAAAGCTTTTTCGAGAGAGTTCAAAATAATTAAATTTTTCAATCATCTGTATTTTTCAGTAAAAACACTTTCCCTGACCGGGAATCCAACCCGGGCCGCGGTGGTGAGAGCGCCAAATCCTAGCCACTAGACCACCAGGCAGCGTGTAGACAAAATACCTTTGTCCCAAAACCTTACAGCAGTAGAGGTGAAAGAAAATCTGTCATTTCACACAGTGAAGGTTCCAGTGTGAACCCTTAACCTGTAGACAACCTGTTTTGTCCACTCCACACGTGTGAGCAAGTGCAAACTCTGAGCCTCCATGTGATCTTATCAGATCGTGGTCATTGTGTATTGGAATGACTGGACTCACTTTGATGGGCAAATTTTTCAGCTTCTGTATATATTGCCAAATCTTAACAAAGTTGAATCACACTGAGTAACAAAAGGTTGTTGTCTCGTTGGAGGGGATCATCGGCATCGGAGTGAAAATTAGTTCCACAACTGAATCATTTGGGCAAAAGTTGAACAATATGGAGACTTTACTTGGGACAGTTGTCATTGGAAGCTTGTTCACTTTGTGAAGCTTTTAAATGTAGTTTAGTTTACTGAGGACAAAGAAAAAGACAGATTCACTTGTAGGGCTGCTGGTAAAACAGGGACAGTCTGAGATTGCTCAGATATCCTGACTGCACAAAGGACAGACATTGCAGGATGCCTGATCCAACAAACATTTGGCTCCTTGCCCAGTTGGGTTCTTTCTTCTGTTGGCAGAACTCAAAGTTATCTGGCATGGCCATGATTGTCTTTGGAGCTTCGTTAACAGTGTGCACACATCACACACACTACCAAAGCTAGCATTAACTTTTCTGTTTCCTCACCAGAGACTGGCAGCTGGACACACGTGCCAGGATGGCTCAGTGGTCTGAGGTAACAGACTCAAGATCTTTCCTGCACAAATGGGCCTTGAAATGGACATGAAAGACTTTCATTATTTCATAGATCAGTGTCACCTATCACTGCTGTGGAGTCTATAATGTGAACCACTAAAGGGAAGAAGCATCGCCTGAACAGGGACTTGAACCCTGGACCCTCAGATTAAAAGTCTGATGCGCTACCGACTGAGCTACTCAGGCTTCTGACAGGTGCATAATTCAGATGAAATTAAATTAATTATTTCAGCTTGACTTGAACAAACAGCCCTGTCCCAGCCAGGGGTTGCAATCGGTCAGCGTGTTCGGCTGTTTTCTGAAAGGTTGGTGGTTCGAGCCCACCCAGGGATGATCTTTGTTTAATTCACTGGTATTATAGTTCACACATGGAAGAACGGAGGGTTTTTACGTTGATGCTCAGTTATCTCCATCTAGTGGACAGATGGTAGAAGTTGATTCCTGAAAAGAGGAAGTGACTTTTCCTCAGATCAAACTGTTGAAGGAGAACGAGCAGCTTCTTCCTCACTGACTCACTCAACCTCTGTCTCCTGGGTTTGGATTTAGGTCTGGGTCTGGGTCTGGGTCTAAGACCAGGTGGGCCTGCTCAGAGTCTCTGTGTTGGATGTGAGCTGCTGAAATCTCTGAACACCATGACACAGATAATATCAGTCTGATGTGTCATCTGTAATCCAGATGTTGTCAGCAACAAACAGATGTTCCTGACAGAAGCTGCGCTGATTCACTTCAACCAGCACATGAGCCTCTTTCTCAGGAGCACACACAGAAAAAATAAGATTTTCTATTCCAACAATATACGTGATGTCCTCGTGTATGAATGAATGTTTCACTGATGCAGATTTTTTCAGAACAACATCAACAACTAATAACTCCACAACGAGACTGTGTGACGTCACTGGAGATCAAAGGCAGTTCCTGTCTTTCATTGATCTCCAACATGACACAGATGCATAAGTCATACTATCTCACGTTCGCATTACTCTTCGGCGTTGATTATGAAGCACGGGAAGTCTTTATCTTGTGCAACACCCTGATCTCTCAACTATCCACTCAGCTTGGAGCAATTTATCCTGTGTAGTCATCCTACCAAATTACCAAAGTGAACACAAGTGTAATGTGTATACTGCAGCTGAGGTTGATGGTAAAGTGGTTTGTTTTAATGTAGGAGCAAAAGTTGAACAATATGGAGACTTTACTTGGGACAGTTGTCATTGGAAGCTTGTTCACATTGTGAAGCTTTTAAATGCAGTTTATTTTACTGAGGACAAAGAAAAAGACCGATTCACTTGTAGAGCTGCTGGTAAAACAGGGACAGTCTGAGATTGCTTGGACATCCTGACTGCACAAAAGAGAGACATTTCAGGATTCCTGATCCAACAAATATTTGGCTCCTGGCCCAGTTTGGTTCTTTCTTCTGTCAGCAGAACTCAAAGGTATCTGGCAGGACCATGATTGTCTTTGGAGCTTCATTAACAGAGTGCACTGTACTGTGGAGGTCATGAGAAAAAGTGGGAGGAGCCTTTGATCTCTTTGATGTCATTAGAACCTTTGTGACAGACCTTTGTGTTTTCTTCCTCTACGATAGAGACACAAACTGGCAGTACTGATGCTGAGCTGCTTAAAGTGTCTGTCTTGTAAACAGGACATTCTGCATTCAAACCCCAGCAGTGCTTCGCTCTCAGTCAGAGTTGACCTCACCCGAAGTACCCCATAACTCTTGCCAAATGACTTTTTATGACCTGCTTGTTTTGACCTACATTTCCAATATTCTGCCTCCTCTTTCAACCACACCATGAAATATTGTGAGGTTGAATGCTGCACGCTGACTGCTTGCATTTCAGAGCAGCAGGTGAAAAGATAAACTGTTTCATGAAGCCTCCTCTCTGCTGGTTCAAGAGCACCTCTTTTGGGTGGAGTGTTATTGGAGTCACTATCCCACTAAATCAGAAGACAGAGGCTCCACAAAGATTTGAACGCGGATCTCTGGATTCAAAGGACAGAGTGCTAACCATTACACCATGGAACCATGATGACCTCAAAAATCAATCACAGCTCACATTGGGCGAGGGGCGGGGTACACCCCTGATTCTCGCTTCGGGTGTGAGAGGGCCTGGGTTCAACTCCCAAATGAGCCCTTGGTATTATGTCGCCATTATCAGTTCCTGACCATCATGACTCTTCCCAAAGTTTGTCTCCTATGAAAAGTGGTCAATCACCAAATTTCCATCTGCTCAACACAGCAGCAACCACTTTGTTTTGTCCAGAAACTGCAAGTAAAAGCTGTAATACAGGAAGTGATGAGCAGGAACTCCACTGAGAGTGAAGCACTGCTGGGGTTTGGATGCAGGATGTCCTGTTTATAAGACAGACACTTTAAGCAGCTCAGCATCAGTACTGCCAGTTTCTCTGCAGTTTCATCTGGAGAGTTGGACCTGGTAGACCTCCAAGCCTATCTGGGTCTGAAAAGAGACAACAAAACAAGCCTGAGATGCTCCAAATGTGATGCCTATGTTTGTACGGCCCACTCTGACCTGAGTGTCAAATGCCACTCATGTGCATGAATTCACATACACACAAACACACCGGCGCCACCCGACAGCACAGTGTTTGCAGCATTTTGATGTTGGTTCATGAAGTACTTCGAGGACATTTCACTTCTAAATCCCTTCTGATAGCCAGCAGGAGCTTCACTTGGACTTTGCTCACACTCCTTTTTTAAACAATACTTAACATTAAGAATGAGGCACTGCTGGGATTTGAACCCAGGATCTCCTGTTTACAAGACAGGCGCTTTGACCAGCTAAGCCACAGCACCGCTCTCTTAGCTGTAGGATGTGATGATGGAATTGTAATGTGCATGCTACAGTTGGGTTGGATGATAAAGGGGTGGAGTTTCTTTTTGTATTGTTTTAAAGTCAGCTCTGCCTGGATACAACAGTGGTCAGGGCTGTATGATGTATGTTTATACTGAAACACTGACAGCTCTCCTCCATCTCACTCTTTTACTTACTCTGGGTTCCAGGCCTCGTTGGTGCAGCAGGCAGCACGTCAGTCTCATAATCTGAAGGGTTAGGGTTACCGCCAGTAAAGGGACTAATGTTCATTGTATGCTGATGATACCTCATCCTAAGTATCCCACAAAGTCATGACTCCTGCCAAATCATGAAATTTTCTTCCTCCAAACACAGTACAAACTATAAAGATTTTGTCACCCCTCTTTCTCTTGTCAGCATGAATTTAGCCATCCACCCAGTGGTAGTGTGGCCAAGCGGTCCAAAGCGCTGGATTAAGGCTCCAGTCTCTTCGGAGGCGCCCCTTAGCAGAGGATGGTTTCCATCATCCACCTCTGGTTCTGACTTGTGTGGCGTTTTGTTTTGATGAACCTCATTATTCACACACAGCACATTCAGGACATTAATGTGACAGTTTATTTTCCTTTGTTATTTGTCACAGTGGACTTGGCTCATCATATTTTGCTGACTAACTGGTATTGGAGTTTTAAGCTCCTTATTTTGGCCTTCTCTTGTTGCCGTATCTCCAAAGAGTCTTGTGTAGAAAAAACTGATGTGACAATGTTTTTGAAAGCAGATGCAGTATATCCAGATAACCTTTGAATTAACCTTCAACAGGTTTCAAACACATTTAGAGATCATTCACGATGGACCTAAAGTCAGACATTTTGGATAATTTTGCCGACAGCCGCTTGTTGGTCTAGGGGTATGATTCTCGCTTAGGGTGTGAGAGGTCCCAGGTTCAAATCCTGGACGAGCCCATATGTTGTCTTTGAGTCAATAGGATACGCTATGGAGCTGTGTGAGGTTTGCTGTCTGGTTTCTTTAAAGTAATCATTAACAGCCTGTATGGAGTCTAAATGAAAAGAACATCAGATGGAGACTAAAAGTTGTCCCCCTCTGACAGGAACTGTTTTTCTTTCACATCTACTGCTGTAAGGTGTGTTCTTCTAGGTCTTGGTCTACTTTTGACTTTGACTTGACACAGTGGATCCTGGTGCCATGTGTTCACCAGGCAGGTGATGCCCCCTGACTGGTCTGCATCTCAGCTGCCTCATACACAGCTGACTGCAATACGCTGTGTAGCTGACACTGTCCCATCAAAGCTAACATTAACCACCACTGCCAGTTTGTTTCTTTCTTATTGATTGTTTTTGATTGTTCATTGACTGATTATTAATGATCACTGATTATTAAGCATAATAATCAGATTATTAATGCTTCTGATACAGTGTATCTGAAGCACAGGACAGAGTTTTGCTCTCCAACACTCTGATCCCTCCAATACCACTCCACTGGAGCCCATTACATGTCCCTCGTGACAATGTGCTTCATTATCAGCAATGGAGATGCCGGGGATTGAACCTGGGGCCTCATACATGCAAAGCATGTGCTCTACCACTGAGCTACATCCCCTGCATGGTGTGGTAGTTTTAGCAGTTTTAGCATGCCACTAACAGATTTCACAGCCAATGCTGTTAGCTGGTTAAAAATTTGTAAAAATAAGCCAAAAAAATGCTTTCACACAGGCCGGTTAGCTCAGCTGGTTAGAGCGTGGTGCTAATAACGCCAAGGTCATGGGTTCAATCCCCATACTGGCCACAAGCAGCATCTCAGGATTGGATGTTGTTCTCTCCATAGACTTCAATGCAGTCTGAAGTCTTTTTCCAACCAGTGGAACTGCCCCCTGGTGGTCATTAGAAGTGCAGCTTAACTTATCAGATACAACAATAACACAAAGTTACAATGATCAGAACAAAGACTGCATATTGATCATTTCCTTTGTAACAGTTTAGTGATTAGTTTCCAGCTGGCATTGTGCACCATGCAGGGGATGTAGCTCAGTGGTAGAGTGCATGCCTTGTCCGTATGAGGCCCTGCCTTCAATCCCCGTCATCTTCAGCGTTGATAATGAAGCACAGGAAGTACTTATCTTGTGCAACACCCTGATCTCTCAACTATCCTCTCAGCTTGGAGCAATTTATCCTGTGTAGTCATCCTACCAAATTACCAAAGTGAACACAAGTGTACATGTGATGACAAAACAGCAGCCATTGAAGTCCACTTAAAGGCAAACTCCAAATGTTTTGGCCTCTTTTTTTGAACTCACGTCAAAACATCATAATGAAGTTACGTCAAGTACTAGTACTAGCTGAGCTGCAGCATATAAACTCGAATCCCATCTCTGTGGAATCTGCGTAGGAATCCCATTCCTTCCTTTCTTCAATCACCAGGACAGCAGATATTATCAGTGATATGGGGGGTGGGGGATAAGGAAGTAGTTTGAAAGTCACAAATGTTACCTTAACTTGAGCACTGACTTGACTGTTGAATTCAGTAAGTGCTACTTGTTGGGGCAGTGCTGACTGACAAAAACAACAACATCTTCTTAGAATTCAATACTGACCATTTCAATTATGAAACACAGACGACTTCCTTTTGTAGAAGCGCTTCTCTTTGCGGTTGTCCTGGATGGTATTAAAACCAGTTTTGATAGATTTCTTCAGATCAGCCGAGTGAGTGAATTTGTCGTCAACATTTCATGAACTGAAGCACAGACTTGTGTTCTGAGAGCAGTAAGTGCTATTTGTTGGGATAGTGTTGGTGATTTCAGAAGTCAATGACAAGTTTTATCAGTTTTTAGGGTGTGGGGGTTAAGAACATGTGATTTAGTTAGCACATACTAAGTTATCTTAATGGGTAGGCTGCTGGCTTAGCATGAAACTTTATGTTTCCAAGGAGGACTCATGTTTGTTACATCTAACTCAGCTACGTTAGACAAGTCAGACGCCTTGTCCATTAGGCCACGTGGTCACTGGGCCATGGTGATGTCCCATTGTCAGAATCAGTCAGTTCTTTCTCTTGGCATGATAACACTGTGAGAGATGTGCATTTGAAGCCTTCACTGTGGGACTTTGGAGAAGTGGATGGTGAACAGAACATCCTGCATTAGTGGGCTCATCCAGCCGAAATAGCTCAGCTGGGAGAGCGTTAGACTGAAGATCTAAAGGTCCCTGGTTCAACCCCGGGTTTCGGCATCAGAGGTGGTACCTGAGTGAGATGCAAGCTGAGGTTTCTTTGACCTACATTTCCAACCACACCGTGAAATATTGTGAGGTTGGATGCGTCACGCTGACTGGTTGTGTGTCCAAAAGGCTGTCAAACACATCTTTCTTCCATTTTCTCCTCCAAACATTTGTACACAGTTTTGAGATTTCCCATAATGTCATATGTGTGTCATTTTTGCAGTGAAGTATTTCATTAAATGTAAAACTGTTATAAACGGAGTGTTGCATCAGTGGCCACCATCACTTCAAGTAACCCAAATGGGAAAGATTCTTATTGACAGCATTGTTGCGCTCTGCTACATCTGAGCTAAAGATACAAATAAAATAATCAAAACCGGCTTTTATTTTGAAATGATTTTTGGCGATTTTTTTGGAGGATGTTTTGCATTTCTAGCAGCCTGGCTAGCTCAGTTGGTAGAGCATGAGACTCTTAATCTCAGGTGGGTTCAAGCCCCACGTTGGGCGATAAGCAGTTTTTTTTTTTTTTTAAGACCCAAAGTTACATTTCCAATATTCTGCCTCGTCTTTCAACCACACCACAACCAACTACAACATCTGATGATCAGATGTTCTACAACATCTGACCTGAGCAACAAGGAAGTGCTGGGAGTTGAATTTATTGTATTATTTGAATTTGAACTTGTGAATAACATGCACCCATCGGTAGACGTGGTTACGTCTAGTGGCTAGGATTCGGCGCTCTCACCGCCGTGGCCAGGGTTCGATTCCTGGTCAGGGAAAATGTTTTTAACAGATATTGATAACAGTATTGGGGAAAAATTTCATATCGTTGCATCAGTAGTTTGAAGGTTTGAAGTCTTCTGTGTGACAGGCAGAGATACTGTCCACTATATTAACGAGGAGCAGGAAAGAGAAACATCATGTGGTGTGTGACTTCACTTCCTCTGTGGAAAAACAAACAGAGAATGAAGTTGTTTCCTAACAGTTTCTATCCAGAGACTGAAGCTGACAGCATCAGTTCTGCCCACACATCCACCGTATGGTTTTGCACCATCAACAATGTCTCCCTTGATGCTGGAACATCAACCCAGCACCTTGACCCACATCCTGCAGCACCTGTAGCAAATATTCCCCAGAGATCAGGTAAGAACTCTACACTTGTCTTTTCTCTGTTTGCATGTGTTCTTCAACAACATTCAATAGACATGATTAGCATCTAACTCAGCTACGTTAGACAGGTTTCTGAGGAGCTCAGACATCTGGGAGAGACTCGGAGTAGAACAGCTGCTCCTTTCTGATGCTCCACTGACTGAGCTACAGATGATTCAGTAACAGCTGAGTTATCTTTAGTCCAACAACTGCTGTCCATTCCTACCACAGGGAGCCACAGGCTTTAGAGTTTTCAGTCCTAACCCCTTTATTGTGAAAAAGTCAAATTCACATTTTATACAGATTTTTCATCCACTTTGGAAGAGTTTGGATCACAAATTTTGCAAAATGCTTTCTTTGTCAGGAGTGGGATTGGAACCCACGTCTCCATTCAGAGACCAGAATGCCCTTCAGTGAAGGAAGGAGTTTACCTTGAGTCTGGCGCCTTAGACCACTCGGCCATCCTGACAGACAGGTGGTTGTTTGAATTTGAAGTACTTCCATGTGACAAGTGTGACTCTGCATTGCCATCATATTGGAGGTGGGTTTGGCTGTGCAGTCAGCATTGGTGGTTCAGTGGTAGAATTCTCGCCTCCCATGCGACAGGCCGGGGTTCAATTCCCGGCCAAAGCAATGATCACTGCTCACCATGAAAAGCAGCAGTCAGCTCTGCCTGGATACAACAGTGGTCAGGGCTGTATATTTATACTGAAACACTGACAGCTCTCCTCCATCTCACTCTTTTACTTACTCTGGGTTCCAGGCCTCGTTGGTGCAGCAGGCAGCGTGTCAGTCTCACGAAGTTCCACTTCCAGGCCATGTAAGCAACAATGAGAAGTCATTTCCACTGTGTGCTGTACAAGACGGAGAAACAACAAGTTAAAGGTTTCTGCATTGTTGTTCAGATTTTCATTCCTTGTTCAAATCTTTATTTTTATCGTTTAATATGTTTTGCTGTGTTTGAACTCCTTAACGCTTTGAGCTACAGAAAGAACAGGAGCTGTCGCAACACACAAGCATTTCAAAATAAAAGCCGATTTAGATTATTTTATTTGTATCTTTAGCTCAGATGTAGGCCAGCCAGAGTCTGTTATTAAAGATAAAATCTGAAAACATTCATGGAATACATAGAAAACAGCATCACAGAGTGACAAATATTGGGAGAACTTTATAGCAAAGTATGTCACAATAAGTAGAAAATATGTTGATAGACCGACAGCATAGGTCTCACTTTGAGCGATGATTTAGAAACTAATGCTCAATGCTCATTTTCACAAAACTACAATGGATCACCGTTTAGTTCTGATAAAGTGAGTAACTTACAGGTTTAATCCATTTTCAGTTTATATTATTTTCATATCACAGCATATTTTAGGCATAATACAACAAATTGTCACATAATTTCTGATTGCAAATAAAAAAAACAAAAAACAAAAACACATGTTTCTATAAAGATGAATTAGCAGAACAAAAGTCAACATTTTTTATGCGTTTTATTGAAATTCGTTGACAAAACCTTTTTTTCTGGTATATATGTCACTGACTCAAACACAAATGAGTGAGGACAAAAAACAACAAAGCAAAAGTAAAAACAAATTACCAAACATGTTACAGTTTACTTTTGGTCAACCAGCAAAGATCCTGCAGTCACCTGCTTCGGTCTTTCTCTTCTTACCATTTGTCACAACCAAACGGTTTCCCCTCTGTATGGGCCTCCATGTGAAATTTCAGGTTTCGCCTTTGTTTAAATTTTTTCCCACAAATATCACAGCTGAAGGGTTTCTCTTCTGTGTGGACTACCATGTGTACTTTAAGGATTTTCTGTAGTTTAAACCTTTTCCCACAAACATCACAGATGAAGGGTCTCTCTCCTGTGTGGACTACCATGTGTGCTTTAAGGATTTTCTGTAGTTTAAACCTTTTCCCACAAACATCACAGCTGAAGAGTTTCTCTTCTGTGTGGACTACCATGTGTGCTTTAAGGATTTTCTGTAGTTTAAACCTTTTCCCACAAACATCACAGGTGAAGGGTCTCTCTTCTGAGTGAACTACCATGTGAAGCCTCAGATTGGCCTTCTGCAAAAAAATTTTCCCACAAACATCACAGCAGAATAGTCTCTCTCCTGTGTGGACTACCTTGTGAATCTTCAGATCCCACTTTTTTTTAAACGTTTCCCCACACTCAGAGCAGCTGATGGGTTTTTCATTGCTGTCACATTTTCTAACATTTGCATCACCTTCATGTATTTTCACATCTGACTGGGCCACTCTGGTTTCATGATAATCTTCACTGATTTCAGTATCAGAGGAGTCTGAGACCTCTTCCTCTGGATCTGGATCTGGTTGAAGAGGACTCTGTGGATCACAGCTCCTGGCCGGTTCATTCATCTCTTCATCCTCACTCTTCACCTGAAACGGCCTCACAGGGTTCCTGGTCTCCTCCAGTCCTGGTACCTGGTCCTCCTCCTGTTCCTGTTTAAGGACTGGACTCTCTGAATCCTCCGGATCCGGACTGGAGGTGAACTCAGTAGGAACCTCTTTTTTCACCATCAGCTGCTGAACATCTGGAGGAAACGATTCAATAATGAATCCTCTTTATTAGCTACAATATGAACACAGTTATTCCTCCAGCTGCTTCATTCTACATCTGCCAAATACAGTCCTCAGCCTTTCTCACTCATAAAAACAACCGACCCGTTTTGTGGATCAGGACTCGGGGCTGCAGCAGCTCCAGCTGGCTCCTCTGCCGGTCGATCTCCTGCCTGAAGCCCGAAGCCTCCTCCTCATATCCGGCTACCATTCTGTCCACGGCCGCTAAGATCTCCCGGCAGGTGGCGGCGAGTCTGTCGGTGACAAAACCCTGCAGGACTTCTGCTGTGGACATTTTACCTTGTTCACCTTTCAGCTGAGGAACAAAAGACCATCAGTCCTGTTTGTGTGCAGCAAATATACGGATATTATCAGTATGAGACACTTTATCAAAACATTTCCAATATTATTTTTCTAAACATTGATTCAATGTGGTCCTTAACCTGCAATATGCCCTTTAAGGTAACATTTGTGACTTTCTAACTACTTTCTTAACCCCCCACCCTCCATATCATTGATAAAACTTGCTGACTTGTGATTGACTTCTGAAATCACCAACACTACCCCACAAAATAGCACTTACTGCTCTCAGAACAGAAGTCTGTGCTTCAGTTGGGGAAACGTTGGTGACAAATGCACTAATTCAGCTGATCTGACGAAATGTATTAATTTTTGTTCAAATTCCATCCAGGACAACCCCAAAGAGAAGCACATGTACAAAAGGAAGTCTTCCGTCTTTTTATTTGAAATGATCATTGTTGCATTCTAAGAAGAAGTTGTTGTCTTTGTCAGTCAGCACTGCCCCAACAAGTAGCACTTACTGAATTCAACAGTCAAGTCAGTGCTCAAGTTAAGGTAACATTTGTGACTTTCAAACTACTTTCTTTGCCCCCAATTGATTAATTGATAAAACTTGTTGTCCTGGTGATTGAAGAAAAGAAGGAATTGCATTCCTCATCTTTTTTGTCCAATTTCCATCCAGGACAACCCCAAAGAGAAGCACTTATGCACAAAGACTTTATGAGTGTCTCTGATTGGAGTGATCTGAGTTAGATCTGAAGAAAACATGGCTCCAAGACTTACTGTTGTTTTTGTCAATTCACACTGAAAGTGGAAAAAGAGAGCAATTGAATTGATTAAGTCACATTAAGCTTTAATTTTTACCTCACTTAGGATCTTCTCCTCAAGAGTCTTTGCATTAACTTCCCAGTCGTGTCCAATGGACTCCCTTTCAGGCTTTTACCTGAATTTATCTTATACCTGAATGAAACCACTCCCACAGCTGCCTGTTTACTTTGTTTGGGCGGTTTCAATGGTCTTGGTAATGGTTTGTAATGAAGAACACATTTAGTCCATCAGGAACAGACAACGATCCTCTTAAATTCATGAGGACCATTAGCATATGGTGAGAGGACTGTTAACTGCAGTGATTAGGGATTAGGGTTGTGTTGTTGTGGCTGATCTGTACAAATTTAAAATAGCAAATCATCATAATTTTTTACTGAATTTCTGAGCAGGACAACCCCAAAGAGAAGCATTTATGTAGAAAGGAATAATTGTAACTGTCTGAGTTAGAGCTTGCTGTTGTGTTTGTCAGTCAACAAATAGCTGAGCTGTGTAGTTGTGTTGTGCTACACACCAAACATGTCCAGAAAAGACAGACTGTTCTGTGTATTTCCCTGAAGAGCTGCCAGACTGTGTTCACACCTTGATTCCTGCCATCACAGTTCACCTTTTATGTCTTACTTTTATTATCCTTCCCAAAATTTTATTTGATGGCACAGAGGGACCCGAGGCACTAATAAAAAAAGGAGGGGGGCCTGAAAGTGTGACTTGGTTCCCATCGTTCATATTAAAGAGCCGTTCAAGAGACTCTCTGTGATCAGGTTAGGGTTAGCTGTCATGTTTCTAAAAGCATGTCTGAGGAAACAGTGCGTCAACAAGTGTTCAAGGCAGTGAGTTGGCGCCTCTCACCACTTCCAGTTCCACTTCCAGGCCATGGAAGCAACAATGAGAAGTCATTTCCACTGTGTGCTGTGCTGAAACAGCTCAGTTGGTAGAGTCCCTGGTTCAATCCTGGATTTTAGTACCTGTGGTTTATCCTTTAGAAGACTGTCTTTTTTAATTAATGAGAGATAAAAAGCTATTTAGGAAATGTCAAGGTGCCAAACAAACCAACAGTTTCTACCAACAGTTAATTGAGGAATCAGTTGAATGAGGACAGATGTGAATTAAAGCAAAACAAATTCATCAGTAAGGATCTTTCCTAAGAGGGCCCTCAGACAAAGAAGCTGGGTCACAGCACAGCACAGAGGATTTGAACCCACAGATCCAGAAGAGACTGCAGCACAGCCTGCTATGAGCAGAGTGGAGCAGCGGAAGTGTTTTGGGCCCATAATACAGAGGTTGATGGATTGAAACCCTCCTCTGCTGTTCTAACACACTGGCTGAATGTCATTTATCACTTTCTCCAGTAATGTGTACAGTTGTCACTGTGCTCAGTGACTCAGTGATGCTGTTGGATGCTTAGAGGGCCGCCGTTCTTGAAGTGTGGGCTCCACCCCACTGGTGGGGAATAGAGACATGACAGGTGGGGCTTTGTTAATGCCTTTCTTTATGGACAGCAAAGATCAGAAATTCAAAACAAAACACCCCCACACACACAAAAAGTCATCATCAACACTTAACACAGAACAGGTCCTTTTCTTTCAGCTCACTTTTAAGTTTTACTTTAATTTTACATTTTCTTGCAAAAGAAAAAAAAAACACAGAAGCACACATTCACCGTATAAGAAGTGGAGACGGTTTGGCTCCATCACTGACATCCCTGTTCCCCTGTTGGGGAAGTTACTTTAAAATGGAATGAGTTACAGATTACTAATCACTGTAAAAGGGATGAAACAGAACTATTTCATTCCTTCAAAACGCGATAAGATAAATATATTCAACCACTTTTTGATTCATTTTATTCCATTCAGAAAGTAAAAATAATATATTTTATGACATCGTTACACACAGTGACATATTTCAAGTGTTTATTTCTATTAATATTGATCATTGTGACCTCCAGCTGATGAAAACCCAAAAGTAGTTTATTTCAACAACATTTGACTTCACCCACAGAACTGCTGGGATTTAAACAGAGAGACTCCTGTGTCCTTTTAATTGAACTGAACTTCTGCAGTTACATGAGGACCCAGTCAAGTCCTGGTATGCTGATGAAACTGTGAAGTTAATATGGCCTTATCTCAACAAAGAGGCACTGGTGGGATTTGAACCCAGGATCTCTAGACAGGCACTTTGACCAACTAAGCCACAGCACCACACTGAAGTGCAAAGATGTACAGAGGATCTGAAAATATCGCAATATAAGTGGCTGACCATCATGACTGCTAGCAAAGTTTGTCTCCTGTGAAAAGCAGTCAATCACCAATTTCCCTTCTCCTCAGCACAGCATGAGCCACAAAGTTACTGTTGCTTCACTTTACAAGATACTGCAAATAACACAACCAGCCAACCTCACACAGCTCCATATCATAACAACAACGAAAAAATACAGGTTCTGAGGTTATTCTGAGATGGAGAAATACTGAGTATCTGGTTCCAGAACAGCGGACAGGAGTCTGTTCAATCAACATTTAGGATAATTCTAGCTGGAACTGCAGACTGGAACATCATAGAGTACTTCAAAAAGTACTTTGCATTTTAAACATAACAGCTGAAGAAGGGGACATTTTACTTCTAAATCCCTCCTGATAGCCAGCAGGAGCTTCACTTGGACTTTGCTCACACTTCTGGAATATCCAGGCAGGGAAGGTTTCAGCTGCTGTCTTGTTGTTTTTACAATACTTAACTACAATACATAAGTCAGGAAACTGTGACAAAGCTTTTGAAATTCCTTCCACCTGCCACCAACAAAATGTTCATGAAATATGCCAAACTTTAAAATTTAAAATGTGATGAAGTAACAGTAATGAAGTAACATAGTTTGTTCGCAGTTGTGAACCATGACACAACTGAACATCTTCTTTTCTCACCTATTTTGCTTCATCTGCTTTTTAGTGTCCAGGACACAGAGGAAGAGGACGTCTCCACATGCACACTTGTTCTTGATGTTTTCACTTACTGTTAAATTAAAAAAATACAATTTTTATTCATCCAAGTGTAAGTAGTTGTTATGTAATATATATTATATATATACATGCATAAAACAACTTTGTCCCCAAACACACCTTACAGCAGGAGAGGTGAAAGAAAAGCAGTTTCTGTCAGAAGTGGGATTTGAATCCACACATCAAGGGGAGGTTTTTCACTCAGACAGCTGTTTGCCACTGTTGGTTGAGGGCGTTCCTCCTTCCTGTTTCTCCAGCATTCTGGGGCTGAGGGGCTCACAGTGGATGGAGTGGATGGATCTGCATCCATCAGAGAATGTCTCTCCTGGCTTGCCAATTCTGATAAGAATGCACCCAGGCGGCCCGGGTTCAACTCCCGGTATGGGAATTCTCTTGGATTACACGACAAAACTTTTTCTGTTGCAGCCTGCTATTCCAGCTAGAATTATCCTAAATATCTGCCTTTGAAGCCATCAAACATGACGAGGTGGCTGAGTGGTTAAGGCGATGGACTGCTAATCCGTTGTGCTCTGCACGCGTGGGTTCGAATCCCATCCTCGTCGGTGGTTGCTTTAGTCTGTCTAAGTTGCAGCCTGCTATTCCACTTAAAATTATCTATCCAGTCAGAATTATCCTCAACGTCAGCTGGTTAGAGCGTGGATCATTTCACAGGAGACAAACTTTGGGAAGATGTTGGCGACATAATATTAAAGGCTCGTCCAGGATTTGAACCCAGGACCTCTTGCACCTGAAGTGAGAATCATACCACTAGACCGAGAGTTAAAGAACGTTTCATGAAAGAATCCAGTTTGATGAAAATTGGAAATGGCTGTTTGTAGTTTATCACTTGTTAGGATCCCCGTTAGCTGTCACTGAGGCAGCAGCTACTCTTCCTGGGGTCCAAATGAAAATGCACATCTGCAGTCAAACAGGTTCACAAACCACTTTACCATCAACCTCAACTGTATACACATTACACTTCCATCACCAGATCCTCTGTATATAGATGAATGTTGCAGTGCTGCTGTGGCTTAGCTGGTCAAAGCGCCTGACTTGTGAGAGTCATGATGGTCAGCTACTTATGTTGGAATATTTTAAGATCCTCTGTACATTTCTGTGCATCAGAGTGGTGCTGTGGCTTAGTTGGTCAAAGCGCCTGTCTAGTAAACAGGAGATCCTGGGTTCAAATCCCAGCAGTACCTGTTTTAAGGTTGTTGAGATAAACTCATGTAACTTCTTCTGCAGGAGTTCCATTAAAACTCTCTGACCAATCAGGTAACTGCAGAGTCTTCATGTCTCCCTTTGGAACATCCTGACGTTTTATGGAAGAGATTAAACCAAACCAGATATTATCCAACAAAAACAGCTGAGGACAGTGCTGTGGACTTGAGCCGGTAACAGGCTGAATGATTTCACAGCCAATGCTGTCAGCTGGTTAAAGATTTGTAAAAATAAGCCAACAAAACACTTTCACACCGGCCGGTTAGCTCAGCTGGTTAGAGCGTGGTGCTAATAACGCCAAGGTCATGGGTTCAGTCCCCATCCTGGCCACAAGCAGCATCTCAGACCTTGATGTTGCTCTCTCCATAGACTTCAATGCAGTCTGAAGTCTTTTTCCAACCAGTGGAACTGCCCCCTGGTGGTCATTAGAAGTGCAGCTTAACTTATCAGATACAACAATAACACAAAGTTACAATGATCAGAGCAAAGACTGCAGATTGATCATTTCCTTTGTAACAGTTCAGTGATTAGTTTCCAGCTGGCATTGTTCACCATGCAGGGGATGTAGCTCAGTGGTAGAGTGCATGCTTTGCCTGTATGAGGCCCTGCGTTCAATCCCCGCCATCTCCAGCGTTGATAATGAAGCACAGGAAGTACTTATCTTGTGCAACACCCTGATCTCTCAACTATCCACTCAGCTTGACTCATGACGAGGTGTCATATCTAGCTGTTATATCTATAACATTTAACATTATGAAAGATCAGGAAAGTTAACAGCCAAACACACTGGCTCATTGCCCCACAGAGACTTAATGACGAGCAGCTGTAGTTACACTATTTAAACCTCAGCTAGTTTCATGTTGTTTCAAAAAACACAGACTGTTATGTGTATTTCATTTAATATGTTTTGATGCGTTTCAACTCCTACAGTTGGGTGCGTATGAGAGACTGTGGTGCAATGGTAGCGCGTCTGACTCCAGATCAGAAGGTTGTGTGTTCAACTCACGTCAGGGTCAGATCACCCGTTTGCACTTTTGGTAAACGCTCACATCCTCTGTGGTGCAGCAGGACGTGTTTTTCTGATGATCCATTTAATTTCTTCACATCACATTTCACATCACTATTTCCCATTATTTTAGATGGACACACATCACCATTTGATTTTATTTCAGTTTATTTTGAACAATATAAAAAAAAACAAAACCCAAAAGTCAGCAAGTTTTATCAATGATATGGAGGGTGGAGGGTTTAGAAAGTAGTTAGAAAGTCACAAATGTTACCTTAAAGGGCATATTGCAGGTTAAGGGCCACATTGAATCAATGTTTAAAAAAATAATATTGGAAATGTTTTGCTGGAAAGTGAAGGAGGTAAAATGTCCACTGCAGAAGCGGGGCAGATCATTGGACATGTCATATGAAGGGCTCGTCCGGGATTTGAACCCGGGACCTCTCACACCCAAAGCGAGAATCATACCCCTAGACCAACAAGCCCTTGATAAGGCTTTTTCAATTTTTGAAAAAATGTTACTTTTCATTCTGATCTTTATTCAAGCGTTCTTTATTGACAAGAAAGATCCAACATTAAGAACAGAACAGCTACACACAAACAAAATAATGATGAACAGCCCTTCAAGAAGGGGGACCAGAGGGTGTGTGCCAACTACAGGGTCATCATGAACCTCTGTTTTGGGTGGTGGTTGGATGTTATTGGCTTTTCTTAATCCATATCAAACTAAATAATGGCAATAAAGGTTAAATAAATAAAAGGTTGCAGACCCCTGATCGAGGGGTATGATTCTGACTTTGGGTGCAAGAGGTTCTGTGTGTAAATCCCAGAGGAGCCCCTAATATGATGTGTCCATTGTCTGCAGTTCCACTATTCAAGTGTCAGTAAGTTAGACAACATGAATTCAGGAAGGCTTCTCTGACTTCAACAGGTTGTGTTCAATGTGCTCTAACTGCTTATAAATGTCTCACTGGATCAAAAGCTTTGAGCTACGATAGGCTATGTAATTATTTAAGATTGATTTGTGAAAATAAGCCAAAAAAAATACTGTCACACAGGCCGGTTAGCTCAGCTGGTTAGAGCGTGGTGCTAATAACGCCAAGGTCATGGGTTCAATCCCCATACTGGCCACAAGCAGCATCTCAGAACTTGTTGTTGTTCTCTCCATATACTTCAATGCAGCCAGAAGTCTTTTTTCCAACCAGTGGAACTGCCCCCTGGTGGTCATTAGAAGTGCAGCTTAACTTATCAGATACAAAGTTACAATGATCAGAGCAAAGTCTGCAGATTGATCATTTCCAGTTTAGTTAACAGTTTAGTGATTAGTATATCATTACAGATGTGACACAGGAAACGATCATCACAATGTTTAAATCGAAAAATTGTCTGCTCTGACAAATGTACTTTTCTGTCTTAAAAAGCAATTTTCCGGCAATAACTTAGTGGAAGTGTGACGTAGTCACCAGATTTTACTCTGTTCTGAAGTATTGCTTGCTGAATGTGGTGACGTCATTTGGAGTGTTTTCATTGATCCGATTCTGAGTGTTACATCCCGTGTTACTTTAGTAACACTGCCATGTTTGAGTCGAAATAAATTCAGTGACTCTTTAAAATGATCGCGGTACGGATGCTAATCCCGTTAGCCGGTCTATGGCGTTTTCTATTGCATGTTAGCATTAAACGGACATAACGGACTTTATGTTAAGATAAAATGATGGCAGTAATGCTGGATTAAAATAACTTTGAATGCCATTTTAAATATCTGGATGTTCAGTCATTTGTGCTTTTATTCTGTGGATAACAAAGATATTCTTTCATTTTATTCAGTCCAGTCGAGGAGAGCCGAATCTTCAGAAAATCCGTGCAGACAGGGGGGTTATTTTGATGGACACACCATGAGGCCAATCACATGAGAGGACAAACTGATGTTTTCACAATAATATTCAGCTGGTAAACTGACATAGATATGAAGTTTTACAGGTGACCAAGAAGAGACGTTTTCTTTGCTCTACAACGTAACTTTGTGAAAATAACATGTCTGTGGTTGTTTTCTGATCCCTCCTTCGTTTCTTCATGTCTTCTGTTTGTGTCTCTCTCTCGGAGTGATGTTGTTACTGAAGCCGACTCTGACCCCTCACTGAGCGGGTCGGTGCGGAGAAACACTCCGTTACCTCCGACAGCTGAGCGGTATCGCTTCTCGGCCTTTTGGCTAAGATCAAGTGTAGTATCTGTTCTTATCAGTTTAATATCTGATACGTCCCCTACCCGGGGACCATATATTAAATAGATTTTTGGAACAGGGAGATGGAATAGGGGCTTGCTCCGTCCACTCCACGCATCGACCTGGTATTGCAGTATCTCCAGGAACGGTGCACTCCCTCTGTGTGTTCAATACAAGTCCTGTTCAGCTCAACATCACCTTAAACACATGATGTTGTCTTCATGTGTGTAACGCTGAGTGTACAGAGTGTTCATGTTCAGTTTATGGTTTTAGAATCAGTGATGCATTCATGTAGAAACATCAGTTTAATGTTGCTGATTTCATCAGGTTATATTCTGCTGACCAGACTGAATCAATAAAGTTTTGTTTCAACACGTCATCGTTTAAATGTTGGTTGTATTTTGCATTTGTCAGCTGAATCCACAGAGTGACTGAAATGATGAAGTAAATCCAGGAAAGGAAAAACATTTGGCTCTGAATCTCAATGTAGATTTGAACAAAGAGCTCCAGCTGAAGAAAACAATGCTGTCTGTTTCCAGATGATGAAGAACTCAGTTCTCAGTTGATGCTCAGTTATCTCCATCTAGTGGACAGATGGTAGAAGTTGATTCCTGAAAAGAGGAAGTGACTTTTCCTCAGATCAAACTGTTGAAGGAGAACGAGCAGCTTCTTCCTCACTGACTCACTCAACCTCTGTCTCCTGGGTTTGGATTTAGGTCTGGGTCTGGGTCTGGGTCTAAGACCAGGTGGGCCTGCTCAGAGTCTCTGTGTTGGATGTGAGCTGCTGAAATCTCTGAACACCATGACACAGATAATATCAGTCTGATGTGTCATCTGTGATCCAGATGTTGTCAGCAACAAACAGATGTTCCTGACAGAAGCTGTGCTGATTCACTTCAACCAGCACATGAGCCTCTTTCTCAGGAACACACACAGAAAAATAAGATTTCCTATTCCAACAATATACGTGATGTCCTTGTGTATGAATGAATGTTTCACTGATGCAGATTTTTACAGAACAACATCAACAACTAATAACTCCACAACGAGACTGTGTGACGTCACTGGAGATCAAAGGCATTTCCTGTCTTTCATTGATCTCCCACGCGACACAGATGAATACGTCACACTATCTCACGTTCGCTTCAAATGGATGAGCGCATGCGCACAAAGTCGCACAGAAATGTCCCTGGACTGATCATTGTAACTTTGTGTTATTGTTGTATCTGATAAGTTAAGGACCATAAACTTTCTATAAAAGTGGATGTGCTGGTTTAAAAGAACTGAGACTTCCACCTGCAGTCTATCTAATGACCACCAGGGGGCTCCACTGGTTGGAAAATAAAGTCAGAGTGTATTGAAGTCTGTGGGGTTTCATAACAAAAGCAAAAGCAGTGAAAGCTCCTTGATGGTCACATATGTCTCAGGGGACATGTGGGATCCTCGTTAGTATAGTGGACAGTATCTCCGCCTGTCACGCGGAAGACCGGGGTTCGATTCCCCGACGGGGAGAGCACGTGTGTTTTTCTATAATATGTCATTAACCAGAGTGATAGAAATAAACACAACTGCCACACTCGCATGGCATAATAGTATAATTCCCTCAGTGGACTCTGGGGAAAAAGAGCTGGAAGCTGTACTTGCTCACAACAATGAAGGTGCCCTGTCCTTTGAGGAGGAAACTATCCAGGCTGGAGAATGCTGAGTGATGGGAGTGTTGTTGTGGCCGAGTGGTTAAGGTGATGGACTAGAAATCCATTGGGGTTTACACATTACTGGAAAAAAGTGATAAATGACATTCTCCATGTTTTCCTGTAAATCGGTGCTGCTGAAAAACTCCTGACATCTTCCAGCTAAATGATGAGACATTCAGTGTGTTAGAATAGCAGAGGATGGTATCAATCCATCGACCTCTGGGTTATGGGCCCAGCACGCTTCCACTGCACTGCTGGTAATAATTTACACACAGCACATTCAGGACATTAATGTGACAGTTTATTTTAAGCTAAAGAAACTTTGGTAAGAGTCATGATGGTCAGCCACGTACATTGGGGGTATTTTAAGATCCAAAATATATCCTTGTACATCAGAGTACAGGGATGAATAGAATAGGCCGTGACAAACAGGAGGAAATGCTCCTTTTCATTCATCCTTTCTTTATGGACTACAAAGATCTGACATTCAAAAACACCCACACAACACCCTGAGACATCATGAGCAAACACCAGCTGCTGTTTTTACCCAGGTGGCTGCTACATGCAGTGAAGCAGTGCTTTGCTCTCAGTGGAGCTCCTGCTCATCACTACCTGTATTACAGCTTTTGCTTGCAGTTTCTGGACAAGACAAAGTGGTTGTTGCTGTGTTGAGCAGATGGAAATGTGGTGATTGACAGCTTCTCACAGGAGACAAACTTTGGGAAGATATTGGCGACATAACACTAGAACTTTCAGAAAGAGGCATGCTCATGGTAGGTACATTGAGAGGACATCCCCAAGTTACCAGATAATTTGAACCTGACGTGCACAGCCTTCTCATCTGGAGTGAGACACGCTACCATTGCACCACAGAGTCTTCTTCTAACACAGTTCATTAAGTTCATTAACAAAATTAAACTGTCACCATAAGGCCTTGTAGACCTACAAACTTGGAGAGCACCAGCACTGATCCCAACAGAATTTTAACACAGAGCCTTCAGATGTGCAGTCAGCCTTACTGGAATTCAGATATATTTTTTACCTGTTGACTTTATCATATCATCATTATCATTTGACGTTATGAACCCCAGACTCTTCAACTTAATGTATTGTATATCCCCTCCTCCTGCTCTCAAAATAGTAGTCAAAATAATTTCATAAAGAGTTTGGTCTAGACCTTCTGTATTTGATCAGGGCTTTGCTGTAACTTCATTATGATGTTTTGAAGTGTGGTTTAAAAAATGGGGGTGGGGGCAAAACACTGGGAGATTTTTGGTTTTAAGTGGCATTCAATGGCTGTTGTTTTGTCATCACGTATATGTTTGTGTTCAGTTAGTAATTTGGTAGAATGACTACACTGAGGGGATACTTGAGCTAGATCCATATGTCAGGATGGCCGAGTGGTCTAAGGCGCCAGACGCAAGGTTAGCTCCTTCCTGCACTAAAGGGCATTCTGGTCTCTGAATGGAGACGTGGGTTCAAATCCCACTCCTGACAAAAACTTTTGTAAAATATGTGAACCAAACTCTTCCAAAGATGATGGTGCAAAATCATCTCTAGTGTGAATACGGTGGAACACTGAAGATCTTCCCTCTTCAGCTAGTGCAGCTTCAGCATGGCATTGCTACTATTGTAATGATGTCATCTTCAAATACTACAGACTTTGGATAGTGAACCTCCTACCTGGTACACCCCGCAGGTGCATGATAACTTATTTATGTCACGGGGTCAATCACCATCGTCCTGAAAGTGCTGTGTGTAAATAATGAGGTTCATCAAAACAAAGTCAGAACCAGAGCTCAGGCTGTTGGTACACAAACAAAGAAAGGCATACTTGTGGATTCACAAGATTATATCAGGATCTGACCTTTTCCTGTTCCATCAGTAACCATCAAAGGAGATGCTGATTCTGTGATGTCACAAAGGTTCTAATGACATCACAGAGATCAAAGACTCCTCCCACTTTTTCTCATGACCTCCACAGTAGAGTGCACTCTGTTAATGAAGCTCAAAAGACAATCATGGTTCTGCCATACAGCTTTTGCTTGCAGTCTCTGGACTAGAGAAACAGTTGTTTAGTGTTTGTTGCTGTGTTGAGCAGATGGAAATTTGGTGATTGCCCTTTTTTAACAGGAGACAAACTTTGGTAAGAGTCATGATGGGACCTCTTGCACGCAAAGCGAGAATCATACCTCTAGACCAACGAGCCATTAGCTGCAAGTACTTGTCTGTGTAACGTAGCTGAGTTATATGTAACAAACTTAAGTTTCCAATGAGGAGTCTGCTGTCTATTCAACGTGCTGCAGCTGTCACATTCATGCAGCTTGTGTAGAAACAGTTTATTCCATCAGAGCCATCAAATCCAGCATGCAGGGGATGTAGTTCAGTGGTAGCTCAAGCTTCCTTTGAAGCTGCTAGCTATGTCGCCAATATCAGTGCCTGACCATCCAACTCAGCCTGTACATATGATTCAGTCACAGCTAAGTTATCTTTAGTCCAACAACTGCTGTCCATTTCTACCACAGGGAGCCACAGGCTTTAGAGTTTTCAGTTGTCAGAATTCAGAGACCAGAATTCCCCACTTCACAGGAAGTAGCGTAACTTAAGTCTGGCGCCTTAGACCACTCGGCCATCCCATCCCATCACTATATATCCCATCACAATAAGCTTCCCTTTCCCTGAGACAACTACAGGGTGTAACAGATGTACAGCTGTGGTGAGGACGGGTTACAGGTCTGTAGCTGGAGGACTTTGGCACCATGGGCCTGAGATCTACAGGATTTCGGGATCTCAGGATTTCTGGAAGGAAAACAAACTTAAAACACAAAGTTAAATTGTAGACTCACAGAGACTTCTGAAATGTTTCATAAATAGACTGAACAGGTGAGGGCTTTGGGACGGGGCTCACTGCAGCATCTGCTGTTGATAGCTGCAGAGTGATGTGCGCTTTCCTGTCAGTTCCTCCACAAAAGTCTCCATTAACTCCAGGAACAATCACAAAATGTAATTAAAAGGACACAAAGTTGGCCACACCGTTGACAGTGATTGAAGATTATGTTCAACTGGTGTCTTGTCAGGATACTTCAAGTAACACAGACAGCAAACTTCACACAGCTACATGTGGTTCCATGGTGTCATCGTTAGCACTCTGGACTTTAAATCTGTCATTCATAACATATTTAGATTTAGTTAAACTCTTTGAGTTTAGTTTAGTTTTGAGTTCCAGCCAGTGACGTTAGTGATCAGAGACAGCTGGACATGGCAGGTTTCAATCTTGGTGAAGTCCCTTCGAGGAACAGAGGGAACATCATCCTGTTGTTGATGAATAGTCCTGATTGGTGGTTTTTCTGTCATTTCTTGTGGTTGTCCTGCAGATTTGGTTTTCTGACTGTACTATAAATGTTGTAATGTATGATCAATGCTCTGTGTGAGATCTTTGATGACTGAGAAGTTCTCCCATTGTGTTATGTTGCCAATATCAGTGCCTGACCATCATGACTCTTACTCTAAACTACTGTTTCTCTAGTCCAGAGACTGCAAGTAAAAGCTGTAATACAGGAAGTTATTATTACCATATCTCCAAAGAACTAAACTCTTGTGTAGAAAAAAAACTAAAATCTTCTGTTAAGAAGAGGGCTCGTCCAATTATACACCAATCAGAAGCCTGAGTAGCTCAGTCAGTAGAGCATCAGACTTTTAACCACTAACCCACTAACCCTTTAGTGGTTCACATTATAGACTCCACAGCAGTGATAGGTGACACTGATCTATGAAATAATGAAACCATGAGTCTTCCACAAGCCATGTTGCCAAAGTCCAGATCTGAGGGTCCAGCGTTCAAGGCCTGTTTGTGCAGGAAAGTTCTTGAGTCTGGTGCCTAAGACCTTTCGTCCATCCTCAGAATCACAATTGCCTTTAATGTCATTGTAATTTACATTACAAGAATTATATTCACAACAATGGAATGTGTCATTGGCTGATATTGCATGATGTTGTTGCACGGTCCTGTGTTTAGCAGAAGGAAATTGGTGAGTGCCTTTTGATGGGGGAAAAAATTGGTAAGAGTCATGAGAGTGAGGCACTTCTGTTGGCTACAAGACATTATGGGCTCGACTGGGATTTCGACCCCAGGACACCTCCTGTACTACACCTTTTACCTGCAGTCTGTGAACAAGAGAAACTGTAATTTTGTGTTTAGCAGAAGGAAATTTGGTGATTGACCACTTTTCACAGGAGACACAAATTAAGGCATTTATGATTGCAACATGGCATGACATTCATTGATTGATTATTAATGATCAGCTCAGAACCAAACAGTGTATCTTTCATCCAAAGACACACTCCACTCTCCACACAGGAGGTGTTTCAGGTGTCTGTTTGTACACAAGCTGCATGAATGTGACACAGAGCTCATGTTTATATTTATAAAAGTATTTTTCTTTAGTTTTACAATCAGTTATTGTGTCTGGAGCTCTGACTGTTGCCAAAAGTGCAGGTGACCTGTGGCTTAGCTGGTCAAAGCACCTGTCTTGTAAGAGTCGTGATGGTCAGTTACTTATGTTGGAATATTTTAAGATCCTCTGTACATTTCTGTGCATCAGAGTGGTGCTGTGGCTTAGTTGGTCAAAGCGCCTGTCTAGTAAACAGGAGATCCTGGGTTCAAATCCCAGCAGTTCCTATTTTAAGGTTGTTGAGATAAACTCATGTAACTTCTTCTGCAGGAGTTCCATTAAAACTCTCTGACCAATCAGGTAACTGCAGAGTCTTCATGTCTCCCTTTGGAACATCCTGACGTTTTGTGGATGCATCCTCGCTGTGAACAAAAGTTATAGAAGCCAGTGAAAGACGATACCAACACCAGGTGGGCTGAAATGAGAAACATCACAGTCAACCAGAGTTCGTGCTTGTGTATGAAAACATGTAGGTTTGGCAGGGGGCACCCAGATTTGAACTGAATGAAATAATTTCTATCTGTGAAAAAAATCCCATTTGTAAAAAGATGCCACACAGTAATTGCATATGATTAGACATTTTAAGGACTTAAAATGGTGTAATGGTTAGCACTGTGTACTTTGAATCCACTGATCTGAGTTCAGCTCTCAGTGGAACCTCTGCCATCTGATTTAGTGTGAGAGGGATTGAGAACAACCTTCACCTATATAACATGTGAATAACATGCACCCACCACCCAAAACAGAGAGGAGGCTTCATCAGATGGTTTTTCTTTCCCCCTTCTGCAGCAGCTCAGAGCCTCTGTGGTTAGGTAAAGATCCAAAGAGGAATAAATGGTCAAATTACCTTCTGTGTGGAGAAACTGTCAGAGTTGTCATGAGCCACAAAACTACTGTTGCTTCACTTTACAAGATACTGCAAATAACACAACCAGCCAACCTCACACAGCTCCATATAATAAGGGTTAGCTCCCCTGACGACTGCAAGGCAAGGGAACTCTGAGTATCCAGTTCCAGAACAGCAGACAGCAGTTGGCTCAATCAACATTTATGATAATTCTAGCTGGAACTGCAGACTGGAAGATGGAGAAATCAATGTGGCGCAATCGGTCAGCGCGTTTGGCTGTTAACTGAAAGGTTGGTGGTTCGAGCCCACCCAGGGACGTACTTCGTTTTTAAGCTGATTACTGCCACTACATGTTGATGTTACGGCAGTTGCACTGCCCCTTTCCTCTACTTTGGTTTCACCAGAACCATTAAATATGCTATAACCTGCCCAACCACAAAGGGACTCAAACCCCCAGTCTTCTGATCCGAAGTCAGACGCCTTGTCGCCTTGTCCTGCTCGTTGGTCTAGGGGTATGATTCTCGCTTCGGGTGCGAGAGGTCCCGGGTTCAAATCCCGGACGAGCCCGTTGTCATGTTGCGTAAGACGGTAATCTTTAAGGTGGAGTCAGAGACATATTACAACATAACAGTGCAGAAGAAGGAAGGGAGTTGATATATTTAGACTTCTTCATTTTTAAATTGCAAAACTTGCTTAAACTCAACTCTCCTCCATTTAAACTCTGTGAAAAACAACAACATGCCCAAACAAATTCCGCATGGCCAAATCCACCAGGGCTTGCATTAACCGAGAATTCTCCGTCAATTATTGGCTAATTGGCTAATAAATTGGCTTTTATTTTGAAATGCTTGTATGGTGCGACTGCTCTTGTTCTTTCTACAGCTCAAAGCGTCAAGGAGTTGAAACACAGCATAATGATGAAAATAGACAGTCTGTATTTTTTGGGAATTTTTAGGAACATTTCTAGTCTGCATCAAGATGATCTGCCAGTGAGACGGCCTGAAAAATAAAACACATGGTGTTAAAGATTTCCTTGTGAGGTCAATAGCACAGCTTCTTAAGTCACAATCTGTGGAACATGCAAAACAACTTCTACGTACCATCGCGACTGACTCTGACTCTTCTGAAGCACCAGCATCAGGGGAAGTTCTGCTGCTGTTGAAGCAGAGTTCAAAAACATGAAAAATGGGCTTTTCAAACATGAAAACCTACCCATTCGTGCCAACCAATATTTCCTTCATTGAGGGAAACATGAGGATTCGTTCTGCAAAACAAAAACGTTAAATGGATGATGTAGCTGATGCAACAACTGTCATAGGACCTGACCCTGACTCCACTACTTCCCAGAATGCTCACCCTGGTGAGGAGGCTGATGAAGCTCCAAACAGTCCTCCAATGGATGACAATGCTGTTGAAAACTGAAGAGGCTTTGTAGTTCCAGCCAAAAGAAAGGAAGATGAGTTCTGATCTCTCTGCTTGTCAAGGGGCATCTGTTAAAAACGGAAACCATCAACAGCCTGTTAAACTTTGCAAATCGAAAGTCTCCGTGCTCATCACTCGTGCGTTTGATGCGGTTGTTCTTTTTGTGACAGCTTTTCTTTGAAAAGGTTGTTAGCAGCAACAAATGTGACAACCAATTCATCAAGCTGGTGAAAACAATAACAACACAGGGTGTGACCAAACAGGTGTATTCACAGAGGGCAGAACTGCTGAAGGAAAACTGTCCACCTGACCGCTGCTGCTCTCCAAATTGATGCACAATGCCAGGCTGCCATCCACAGTTCATCACTTTCATTTTCTCAACATGTCTCTGTGGTGCAATGTATAATGTGTTTGGCTGTTATCTGAAAGGATGGTGGTTCAAGCCCACCCAGGGATGTTCTTTGTTTAAACTCCTTTGTGGACAGGATCTCTGCCTGTCTTGTGGAAGACTGGGATTTCAATTCCTGAATGTCAGAAACTCAGTGCTGCTTGTAGTATAAAACACAGCTGCTCTACATGAACAGTGGTCACCTCCTGTCTGTAGGCAGACTCATCACCATGCTGGATGAGGCCGATGAAAGGAAAGACCTCCTTCGAGCCGGCGTTGAACCAGCGACCTAAGGATTTCAGCTGTAAGCCTCTACAGTCCTCCCCTCGACCAACTGAGCTATCGAAGGGAGACGTTAGTGCGTTTGTCTTCTTGTCTTCTTTGACTAATATTTACAGATTTGACAACATTACTTCACAAATCCAGCCACGTCTGAGTTAGCACAACTAGTTTCATTATAAATTCTGAATGCCACCAAAACAAAAATCACAGATTCAAATTAAATCAGATTCATTCATATATATTGACAAATCTTACCAAAGTTGAATCACACTGAGTAACAAAAGGTCGTTGTCTCGTTGGAGGGGATCATCGGCATCGGAGTGAAAATTAGTTCCACAACTGAATCATTTGGGCAAAAGTTGAACAATATGGAGACTTTACTTGGGACAGTTGTCATTGGAAGCTTGTTCACTTTTTCACATTTCAGGATTCCTGATCCAACAAACATTTGGCTCCTGGCCCAGTTTGGTTCTTTCTTCTGTCAGCAGAACTCAAAGTTATCTGGCATGGCCATGATTGTCTTTGGAGCTTCATTATCAGTGTGAACACATCACAGAATATTTTTTTTTTTTTTGCTACACTGTGCAAAGTTTATTAAGTTCATTCCAGGAGTAATCCACAGACAGCCAGATGCTCCAGCGGAGGCTTGAACTCACAACCTCAGCATCTCTCTGCAGGTTCCTGTCCACCATCCTTTCAGTTAGCAGCCAAACACACTGGCTCATTGCCCCACAGAGACTTAATGACCAGCAGCTGTAGTTACACTATTTAAACCTCAGCTAGTTACATGTTGGTTCAAACTGATGTTAAGATATTTGACTCTAGCAGTCATTGTTGGTCGATGTATGCTGGATAAGAGAAAGTAGATTAAACACAGCACGTCTCTCAGTGGGCTCCAAAAGACCACTGAGCCATCCTGACATGTGTGTCCAGCTGCCAGTCTCTGATGAGGAACTGCAAAAAATCCTCCAAAAAATTGACAAAAACACAGACTGTTATGTGTATTTCCTTCTTCAAATCTTTACTTTAGTCATTTAATATGTTTTGCTGCATTTCAACTCCTACAGTTGTGCGCTTCTGAGAGACTCTGTGGCGCAATGGTAGCGCATCTGACTCCAGATCAGAAGGTTGCGTGTTCAACTCATGTCAGGGTCAGGTCATCTGATTGGACATGTCATATGAAGGGCTCGTCCGGGATTTGAACCCAGGACCTCTCGCACCCAAAGCAAGAATCATACCCCTAAACCAACAAGCCATTGATAAGGTTTTTTAAATTATTGAAAAAATTTTACTTTTCATTCTGATCTTTATTCAAGTGGTCCAGCATTCCAGATCAGAAGGTTGCGTGTTCAACTCACGTCAGGGTCAGATCATCTGTTCGCACTTTTGGTAAACGCTCACATACTCTGTGGTGCAGCAGGACGTGTTTTTCTGATGATCCATTTAATTTCTTCACATCACATTTCACATCACTATTTCCCATTATTTTAGATGGACACACATCACCATTTGATTTTATTTCAGTTTATTTTGAACAATATATATAAAAAAAAAAACCCCAAAAGTCAGCAAGTTTTATCAATGATATGGAGGGTGGAGGGTTAAGAAAGTAGGTAGAAAGTCACAAATGTTACCTTAAAGGGCATATTGCAGGTTAAGGACCACATTGAATCAATGTTTAAAAAAATAATATTGGAAATGTTTTGCTGGAAAGTGAAGGAGGTAAAATGTCCACAGCAGAAGGGGGGCAGATCATTGGACACGTCATATGAAGGGCTCGTCCGGGATTTGAACCCGGGACCTCTCGCACCCAAAGCGAGAATCATACCCCTAGACCAACGAGCCCTTGATAAAGTTTTTTAATTATTGAAAAAATTTTACTTTTCATTCAGATCTTTATTCAAGCATTCTTTATTGACAAGAAAGATCCAACATTAAGAACAGAACAGCTACACACAAACAAAATAATGATGAAGAGCCCTTCAAGAAGGGGGACCAGAGGGTGTGTGCCAACTACAGGGTCATCATGAACCTCTGTTTTGGGTGGTGGTTGGATGTTATTGGTTTTTCTTAATCAATATCAAACTAAATAATGGCAATAAAGGTTAAATAAATAAAGGTTGCAGACCCCTGATCGAGGGGTATGATTCTGACTTTGGGTGCAAGAGGTTCTGTGTGTAAATCCCAGAGGAGCCCCTCATATGATGTGTCCGCTGTCTGCAGTTCCACTATTCAAGTGTCAGTAAGTTAGACAACATGAATTCAGGAAGGCTTCTCTGACTTCAACAGGTTCTGTTCAATGTGCTCTAACTGCTTATAAATGTCTCACTGGATCAAAAGCTTTGAGCTACAATAGGCTATGTAATACATTTTAAATGCCATAAATGTCCTGCTGTCAATGGCTCGTTGGTCTAGGGGTCTGATTCTCGCTTTGGGTGCGAGAGGTCTGACTGGAACTTTTCCTGTTGCAGCCTGCTATTCCTGCTAGAATTATCCTAAATATCTGCCTTTAAGGACATCGTGAACTAGCAGACAATTGGTCACCTGCCAAGATAAAAATATATATAATCACGCTGTGCACGTGCAAATGAAGATCATTATATGCATCATAATCATGGACCAGTAAAGATGGTGACAGATAGAACATCATGTTATGTCAGCACCACAAAAGTAGTACAAAGAAGTACCAAGATGTACAGAGGATCTGAAAATATTGTAAAGTAAGTGGGTGACCATCATCTAACCCTCCTACCAAAGTTTGTCTCCTGTGAAAAGCAGTCAATCACCAATATCCCTTCTCCTCAGCACAGCATGAGCCACAAAACTACCATTGCTCTTGCTTCAGTTGCCAAGATACTGCAACTAACAACCAGACAGCAAACCTCACACAGCTCCATAGTGTAACAGTTAGCACCCTTATTGACTGTAAGGCAACAGATGGGCTCATCTGGGATTTGAACCTGGGACCTCTCGCACCCTAAGCGAGAATCATACCCCTAGACCAACGAGCCATGTGGACTGTGGAGTTCGTGACAGAAAAGTGGGAGGAGTCTTTCATCCCTTTGATGTCATTAGAACCTTTGTGACATCAATGACGGAGAATTCTTGGTTAATGCAAGCCCTGGTGGATTTGGCCATGCATCACAGAGTTTAAATGGAGGAGAGTTGAGTTTAAGCAAGTTTTGCAATTTAAAAATGAAGAAGTCTAAATATATCAACTCCCTTCCTTCTTCTGCACTGTTATGTTCTAATATGTCTCTGACTCCACCTTAAACTTTGCTGTCTTACTGTGCTATGCAACATGACAACGGGCTCGTCTGGCATTTGAACCTGGGACCTCTCACACCCAAAGCGAGAATCATACCCCTAGTCCAACAAGCCCTGTACAGCAGGAGATTTATGGAATTTAAAATGTTCTGAGGGGGAGAACTTTTCAGTCATCAAAAAAAAAATCTCACACAGAACATTAATCATACACCACAACATTTGGCTAGGATTTGGCGCGGTCTAGCGGTCAGGATTCCTGGTTTTCACCCAGGCGGCCTGGGTTCGACTCCCGGTATGGGAAGTTGCTTTACAACAATGGACCAATGAACGTCTACCAATGATCTGCATCCTCTTTGTGTTCAAATCCCACTTCTGACAGAAATGTCTTTTCTTTCACCTCTACTGCTGTTAGGTGTGTTTGGGGACAAAGTTGTTTTATGTATATAATATGTATTACATAACAACTAATTACACTTGGATGAATTAAAATTAGATTTTTTTACTTTAACAGTAAGTGAAAACACGAAGAACAAGTGTGCATGTGGAGACGTCCTCTTCCTCTGTGTCCTGGACACTAAAAAGCAGATGAAGCAAAATAGGTGAAAACAGATGATGTTCAGTTGTTGAAATTTCTTTATTTGGACAATATGCTTTGATCATAATCATGGACCAGCAAAGATGGTGTCAGATAGAACATCATGTTATGTCAGCACCACAAAAGTAGTACAAAGAAGTACCAAGATGTACAGAGGATCTGAAAATATTGCAAAGTGGCTGACAATGATGACTCCTACCAAAGTTTGTCTCCTGTGAAAAGCAGTCAATCACCAATATCCCTTCTCCTCAGCACAGCATGAGCCACAAAACTACCATTGCTCTTGCTTCAGTTGCCAAGATACTGCAACTAACAACCAGACATCAAACCTCACACAGCTCCATAGTGTAACAGTTAGCACCCTTATTGACTGTAAGGCAACAGATGGGCTCATCTGGGATTTGAACCTGGGACCTCTCGCACCCTAAGCGAGAATCATACCCCTAGACCAACGAGCCATGTGGACTGTGGAGTTCGTGACAGAAAAGTGGGAGGAGTCTTTCATCCCTTTGATGTCATTAGAACCTTTGTGACATCAATGACGGAGAATTCTTGGTTAATGCAAGCCCTGGTGGATTTGGCCATGCATCACAGAGTTTAAATGGAGGAGAGTTGAGTTTAAGCAAGTTTTGCAATTTAAAAATGAAGAAGTCTAAATATATCAACTCCCTTCCTTCTTCTGCACTGTTATGTTCTAATATGTCTCTGACTCCACCTTAAACTTTGCTGTCTTACTGTGCTATGCAACATGACAACGGGCTCGTCTGGCATTTGAACCTGGGACCTCTCACACCCAAAGCGAGAATCATACCCCTAGTCCAACAAGCCCTGTACAGCAGGAGATTTATGGAATTTAAAATGTTCTGAGGGGGAGAACTTTTCAGTCATCAAAAAAAAAATCTCACACAGAACATTAATCATACACCACAACATTTGGCTAGGATTTGGCGCGGTCTAGCGGTCAGGATTCCTGGTTTTCACCCAGGCGGCCCGGGTTCGACTCCCGGTATGGGAAGTTGCTTTACAACAATGGACCAATGAACGTCTACCAATGATCTGCATCCTCTTTGTGTTCAAATCCCACTTCTGACAGAAATGTCTTTTCTTTCACCTCTACTGCTGTTAGGTGTGTTTGGGGACAAAGTTGTTTTATGTATATAATATGTATTACATAACAACTAATTACACTTGGATGAATTAAGTAAGTGAAAACACGAAGAACAAGTGTGCATGTGGAGACATCCTCTTCCTCTGTGTCCTGGACACTAAAAAGCAGATGAAGCAAAATAGGTGAGAACAGATGATGTTCAGTTGTTGAAATTTCTTTATTTGGACAATATGCTTTGATCATAATCATGGACCAGCAAAGATGGTGTCAGATAGAACATCATGTTATGTCAGCACCACAAAAGTAGTACAAAGAAGTACCAAGATGTACAGAGGATCTGAAAATATTGCAAAGTGGCTGACAATGATGACTCCTACCAAAGTTTGTCTCCTGTGAAAAGCAGTCAATCACCAATATCCCTTCTCCTCAGCACAGCATTCTTTCATCAAATGTTCTTTAACTCTCGGTCTAGGGGTATGATTCTCACTTCAGGTGCGAGAGGTCCTGGGTTAAAATCCTGGACGAGCCTGTAATATTATGTCGCCAACATCTTCCCAAAGTTTGTCTCCTGTGAAATGATCCACGCTCTAACCAGCTGACGTTGAGGATAATTCTGACTGGATAGATAATTTTAAGTGGAATAGCAGGCTGCAACTTAGACAGACTAAAGCAACCACCGACGAGGATGGGATTCGAACCCACGCGTGCAGAGCACAATGGATTAGCAGTCCATCACCTTAACCACTCGGCCACCTCGTCCACTGTGAGCCCCCCAGCCCCAGAATGCTGGAGAAACAGGAAGGAGGAACGCCCTCGACCAACAGTGGCAAACAGCTGTCTGAGTGAAAAACCTCCCCTTGATGTGTGGATTCAAATCCCACTTCTGACAGAAACTGCTTTTCTTTCACCTCAACTGCTGTCAGGTGTGTTTGGGGACAAAGTTGTTATATATATATATATATATATATGTAATATATATTACATAACAACTACTTACACTTGGATGAATAAAAATTTAATTTTTTTAATTTAACAGTAAGTGAAAACATCAAGAACAAGTGTGCATGTGGAGGCGTCCTCTTCCTCTGTGTCCTGGACACTAAAAAGCAGATGAAGCAAAATAGGTGAGAAAAGAAGATGTTCAGTTGTGTCATGGTTCACAACTGCGAACAAACTATGTTACTTCATTACTGTTACTTCATCACATTTTAAATTTTAAAGTTTGGCATATTTCATGAACATTTTGTTGGTGGCAGGTGGAAGGAATTTCAAAAGCCTTGTCACAGTTTCCTGACTTATGTATTGTAGTTAAGTATTGTAAAAATAACAAGACAACAGCTGAAACCTTCCCTGCCTGGATATTCCAGAAGTGTGAGCAAACTCCAAGTGAAGCTCCTGCTGGCTATCAGGAGGGATTTAGAAGTAAAATGTCCCCTTCTTCAGCTGTTATGTTTGAAATGCAAAGTACTTTTTGAAGTACTCTATGATGTTCCAGTCTGCAGTTCCAGCTAGAATTATCCCAAATGTTGACTGAACCGACTCCTGTCTGCTGTTCTGGAACCAGATACTCAGTATTTCTCCATCTCAGAATAACTTCAGAACCTGTATTTTTTCGTAAATAAAACCACTTTCCCTGACTGGGAATCAAACCCCAGCGACAGTGGTGAGAGTTTTGAATCCTAGCCACGAGACCACCAGAGAAGGTCTCGGGGTATAATTCTTGCTTAGGTTGCGAGAGATCCTGGGTTCAAATCCTGGATGAGCCCAGCTGTTGCCTTGCAGTTATCAGGGGAGCTAACTCTTATTATATGGAGCTGTGTGAGGTTGGCTGGTTGTGTTATTTGTAGTATCTTGTAAAGTGAAGCAACAGTAACTTTGTGGCTCATGCTGTGCTGAGGAGAAGGGAAATTGGTGATTGACTGCTTTTCACAGGAGACAAACTTTGGTAGGAGTCATCATGGTCAGCCACTTATATTGCGATATTTTCAGATCCTCTGTACATTATTGTACTTCAGAGTGGTGCTGTGGCTTAGTTGGTCAAAGCGCCTGTCTAGTAAACAGGAGATCCTGGGTTCAAATCCCAGCAGTGCCTCTTTGTTGATACCATATTAACTTGAAAGTTTCATCAGCATACCAGCACTTGACTGGGTCCTCATGTAACTGCAGAAGTTCAATTCAATTAAAAGGACAGAGCAGTCTGTCTGTTTAAATCCCAGCAGTTCCTTGTAGGTGAAGTCAAATGTTGTTGAAATAAACTACTTTTGGGTTTTCATCAGCTGGAGGTCACAGTGAGCAATATTAATAGAAATAAACACTTGAAATATGTCACTGTGTGTAACGATGTCATAAAATATATTATTTTTACTTTCTGAATGGAATAAAATGAATCAAAATGTGGTTGAATATATATTTATCTTATAGCTTTTTGAAGGAATGAAATAGTTCTGTTTCATCCCTTTTACAGTGATTAGTAATCTGTCACTGATTCCATTTTAAAGTAACTTCCCCAACACTGTACGACGGTGCTGACTGCTGCAATAATGCTGCCTTTAATAGAAGTTTAGGAACATTTGATGAAAGAATACATTTTGATGATGGTTGGAAATGTCTGTTTATTGTTTATCACTTGTCAGGATCCCCGTTAGCTGTCACTGAGGCAGCAGCTACTCTTCCTGGGGTCCAAATGAAAATGCACATCTGCAGTCAAACAGGTTCAGGTAGATGCAGAGTCCGACATTAAAACAAATCACTTTACCATCAACCTCAGCTGCAGTATACACATTACACTTCCATTACCAGATCCTCTGTATATACATGTACTTCAGAGTGGTGCCGTGGCTTAGCTGGTCAAAGTACCTGTCTCCTGGGTTTGAATCCTCTACCACTGAGCTACATCCTCTTTGGACCTTCACTGAACCACAGAGGCTCTGAGCTGCTGCAGCAGGTGAAAAGACAAACTGTTTCATGAAGCCTCCTCTCTGCTCAGGGGTGGATCACTGTTTTTGGGGAGAGTGGAGTTACTGTTATATGTAGTCACTATCCCACTAAATCAGAAGACAGAGGTTGCACCAAGACTTGAACTCAGATCACTGGATTCAAAGTCCAGAGTGCTAACCATTACACCATAGAACCCTGCTAGGTGCTAGTTTGAGGTTCCAGTGTCGAGGGATGTCACTGATGGAGCCAAACCGTCTCCACTTCTTAAATGGTGAATGTGTGCTTCTGTGGTTTTTTTTTCTTTTGCAAGAAAATGTAAAATGTTTACTTCTTCTACGATACAGATACAGACGTTTCAGAGAACAACTGCAGAGATGACTTTCTGCTTAGTTGAGGTGATGAGGAGGAACTCCACTGAGAGCGAAGCACTGCTGGGGTTTGGATGCAGGATGTCCTGTTTACAAGACAGACTCTACTCTCAGACTCTCTTTGAAAATCTGAGTATCCGGTTCCAGAACAGCTGATCTTAGTTGGTTCATGTTCACATTGAGTTGCACGTGTGCACAACCTCTATAAAAAGCCATCATCAATGGAGATCCAGTTACTTCAACACAGTGGAGTTGGAGGTCTTAAAGCAGGCCCACGGAGAGGATGAGCACGTTTCGCCGTAAATGTAACAGCTGCAGCAGCAAAGGAGAAACAGCATGAGAAGAAATTACTACCTGAGTCAACGTATAAGTTTGGATGTACTCTTCGATTGATTTTACATTTAACTTTAAGAGATCGTAGTTTACAGTTATAAATATAAATGGGGATAAAATCAGATTTTCATTTCATTTCAAAACTCTCGAGTGGTGAATGCAAAACTTCCTGAACTTGTTTTCAGAATTGCTCCTTTTCTTTCAGCTCACTTCTAAAATTAATTTTATTTTACATTTTCTTGCTGAAGATAAAGCAGAGAGGAGGCTTCATCAGACACTTTGCATGCATTCATACGTGTAGAGTGGACAAAAGGAGGTAGTTTCCATTTTCGAAGGACAGAGTGGCAATATTTTGACAGGACTCTCAGTGTTCCATTGGTAAGATTCAGGTTCCACCGAGACTTGAACTCGGATCGCTGGATTCAGAGTCCAGAGTGCTAACTCTAAAGGAAGGAAAGAAAGGATTTTTAAAAGTGTGGGCGGTCAAAAGTCGACCAAAATACCAGTCTCTCCTGGAGGCGTGGGTTCAAATCCCACTTCTGACAGAAACCACTTTCATTTCACCTCTACTGCAGCAAGGTGTGTTTTTTGAGGACAAAGTTGTTTTGGTCTATTCTTGACCGCCCAAACTTTTAAAAGACCAAAATTCCTTTGACATGTCGAAATATTGCTACTCAGTCCTTCGAAAATATGTTCACACCAAATAACACACACCTGCCAAATGGGAGGCCTGGGTTCAATTCCCAACCGATGCAAAGGAACCAATTGTCAACATCCAACATATGTAAAAATTGTCATGTTCACCTCACACACTGAAGGTCTCTGGATAGAAGCTGTTAGGAAACAACTTTATTCTCCTTGTTTATCCACAGAGGAAGTGAAGTCACACACCACATGATGTTTCTCTTTCTTTTCCTCCCTACATTACCTCGTCTGTGCAAGTACTGTATGCTGCTTTTCGAGTGTCTTCTTTTGACACCATGTAAAAAAATCCATGAGGCCGTGTAGACAGCTTGGAGACTTGGAGAGCACCAGCATTGATCCTAACAGAAGTTTAACACAGAGCCTTCAGATGTGCAGTCAGTCTTCCTGGAATTCAGATTTTTTTTTTTTTTCAAAAGGTAGCTTATATGTCAGACAAATTTGCAGCACGCTTGCTGTGCATTTGCAGTGTGTTACATTTTCTTTCCCTTCACCTTTTCGATGCATTTTGCAGTGTGGTGTTGGTTTTCACTGCATGTTGCAGTGCATTTGCAGTGAACTTTTGCACTGCTTTTGCCATGGCAGACGATCTGTGATGTCAGATGATCTGTGATGTCAGAAGGTCTGTGATGTCAGATGATTAAAAAGACATTTTATACTGAATTGAACCCTTAATTCTTAATTCTGATTCATTTGACTTTGTCTGTTGTTTCTGCATCGTTGTTCAGTCAGATCAACAGCAGGCTGCCATCCACAGTTCATCACTTTTATTTTCTCAACATGTCTCAACATGTCTCTTTGGTGCAATCGGTCAGCGTGTCCGGCTGTTATCTGAAAGGATGGTGGTTCAAGCCCACCCAGGGATGTTCTTTGTTTAAACCCCGATGTGGACAGGATCTCTGCCTGTCTTGTGGAAGACTGGGATTTCAATTCCTGAATGTTAGAAACTCAGTGCTGCTTGCAATATAAAACACAGCTGCTCTACATGAACAGTGATACAACAGTGGTCACCTTCTGTCTGTAGACAGACTCATCACCGTGCTGGATGAGGCCGATGAAAATAAAGACCTCCTTCGAGCCGGAGTTGAACCAGCGACCTAAGGATTTCAGCTGTAAGCCTCTACAGTCCTCCGCTCTACCAACTGAGCTATCGAAGGGAACCGTTCAACCTCTGCTCTTCTTGTCTCCTTTGACTAATGTTTACAGATTTGGGTTAGGGAAAACATGGAGAATGTCATTTATCACAGTATGATCAAAAAAGTGGCTCAGCTCTAACCAGCTGACCTTGAGGATAATTCTGACTGGATAGATAATTTTAGGTGGAATAGCAGGCTGTAACTTAGACTAAAGCAACAACCGACGAGGATGGGATTCGAACCCACGCGTGCAGAGCACAATGGATTAGCAGTCCATCGCCTTAACCACTCGGCCACCTCGTCATGTTTGATTGCTTCAAAGGCAGATATTTATTAATTCTATCTGAAATAGCAGGCTGCAACAGGACAAGTTCTGCATGTCGCTGTCTCTTGATGGGCTAATTTTTCAACAAATTTTTCGGCTCATTTGCTCTTTGCTCAAAAGGTGTTTGTGTGGTGGTAGTGTGGCCGAGCGGTCCAAGGCGCTGGATTTAGGCTCCAGTCTCTTCAGAGGCATGGGTTCGAATCCCACCACTGCCAAGCTTTGCACTCTACAGTATAATCTTGAAGTGTTTATTTAAATCTAAAGCTCTTATGAATATAGTGTTCCACCAGTGGCTACCATCACTTTGAGTTACTGAAGTGGGGACCAACATCTGAGCTAAAGATACAAATAAAATAATCTAAATCTGCTTTTATTAGCAGAGTATTAGCGGTGCGACTGCTTTTGTTCTTTCTGTAGCTAAAAGCGTTAGGGAGTTGAAACCCAGCGAAACATATCATATGATAAAATTAAAGATTTGAAGAAGGAATGAAAATCAAAGTGATGAACTGTGGATGGCAGCCTGCTGTTGATCTGACTGAACAGTGATGCAGAAACCTTTACCTTGTTGTTTCTCCGACTAGACATTGCGATAAACCCAATGAAGACATAGTGGAACAAGCAATCAATGCAAGAGTGTTGTGGACTTGGCCAAGTTTTCCCTCAGATGGCACATGAGCACAGTCTCGACGCTCGGGTGACTTACTTTCCAAAACTACTAAGATGGTACATGATGCTGAAGTACTTCTTCAAGAAGAAGATATTTACTCTTCAGCGTGGCATTGTTACGACTGTAATGACACCATTTCCATGTTAGTCTGTCCCGGGCTCCCCCCGGAGCACCATATCGATACCGAACTTAGTGCGGACACCCGATCGACATAGTCCGCTGCAGCCCAGAGCTCCTGAGCTCAAACGCTCCTCCAGCCTCAGCCTCCCGGTAACTTGGATTACAGGCGAGGGACACACTTCCTTTACGACAGTGACGTCATCAAAATTTCCATAAATCTTTTCTGACTTCTAACCTCAAGGGTTTGAATTCACTGATGAATAATAAAGTCTAACCATGTGAAAATGAAAACTCTGATGCTTTTAGTATTCCCATAAACCTTTTCTGACTTCTAACTTCCCCTGCACAGTGTTTTATCATGAAGTCTTTATCAGTGTGCTTCTAATGTGCAAATAAACTAAACTAAAGCAGACAGCAACAAAAAGGGAGACACACAGAGACTGAACAGGCTGATCAGGACAACCCCTTCTGGTTCCATGGTGCGTCTGACTTCGGATCAGAAGACTGAGGGTTCAAGTCCCTTAGTGGTTAGGCACCTGTGTATAACAGGTGAACGGACTAAACTGTGTCAATTTTACAGAAACCTCTGCTGCTTGATGCTGCCTTCATCCTGAAGGGGAAGTGTGTTTTAGGGACATCTGGAGAGAATTGGACCTGGTAGACCTGCAAACCTACCTGGGTCTGAAAAGGCTGACTGTGATGTTTCTCATTTCAGCCCAGCTGGCGTTGGTATCGTCTGTCACTGTAACTTTTGTTCACAGGGAGATGAAAAGTGCCTGACTTAGTGGATTGGTTTTCATTGACAAGAAACAAACTGGCAGTGGTGGGATTAGAACCCCGCCTCCGAGGAGGCTGAAGCCTTAATCCAGCGCCTTGGACCGCTCGGCCACACTACCACAAACGGTCCCAGTTCTGTTGTTGCTTCTGTCGGGCAGAACTCAAAGGTACCATGTTTGCCTTTTGAGCTTCATTAACAGAGTGCACTCTACTGTGGAGGTCATGACAAAAAAATGGGAGGAGCCTTTGATCTCTGTGATGTCATTAGAACCTTGACATCACAGAATCAGCATCTCCTTTGATGGTTACTGATGGAACAGGAAAGTATGCATTTCTTTGTTTGTGTACCAACAGCCTGAGCTCTGGTTCTGACTTTGTTTTGATGAACCTCATTATTTACACACAGCACAGTCAGGACATTAATGTGACAGTTTATTATATGCTAAAGAAACTTTGGTAAGACTCATGATGGTCAGCCACGTATGTTGGGGGTATTTTCAGATCCAAAATACATCCCTGTACATCAGAGTGGTGCTGTGGCTTAGTTGGTCAAAGAGCCTGTCTAGTAAACAGGAGATCCTGGGTTCAGTTTCTCATTGATAAAGTTTAAGGTTGTTGAGTTAAATTCATATAAGTTTCATTAAAAGGACACAGCACTCTCTCTGACCAGTCACTTAACTGCACAGTCTTCATGTCTCCCAGCAGTTCCTTGTTGCTAAAGTCAGATGTTGTAGAAAAAAAGTACTTCTGGGTTTTCATCAGCTGTAGGTTACAATGATCAATATTATAGATATGACAGACAGAGTTCTCAATGTCTTCCTGTTAATCAGTACTGCTGAAAATCTCATGTAGTTAAACAATGTGTGTGAGTGTTGTTGTGGGTGTGTATCTACTGTAACAGATCGACTGTAGAATAGATAGAACGGTTTCGTCCTCCTCCTGGTCTGTAGACCAGTTGGGCACCATTGGCATGAGATCTACAGGATCTCAAGTTAAATTGTAGACACACAGTTAAACTGCAATGGCCGGGAATCAAACCCGGGTCAACTGCTTGGAAGGCAGCTATGCTCACCACTACACCACCATTGCATGCAAAATGTTGAGCGTCCACTCCGAATGGATGCGAAATTGTACCGTTTGTTTGCACTGTAAAAATTCTTATTTGTGCTGCTACGGTTTTATCGATGTTAGACATTTTAATTTCTGGTGATGAAGTCACACAGCCCCCCATGTTCTCCGAATGGACCCAAAGTGCAGTAGTCACCAAATTTATCAAACAGTAATGTCAGATGTCAGTAATGTAAGATGTTCAATCTTAAATAATTACATAGCCTATCGTAGCTCAAAGCTTTTGATCCAGTGAGACATTTATAAGCAGTTAGTTCCATTAGGCCACTGGGACAGATATTTAATATCTCCAAGAAGCGAGAATAGGTTAGGAAGGATACTAAATGTTGTAGTGTATGATCAATGCTCAGAAAACGTTTGACTACATTTTAAATGCCATAAATGTCCTGCTGTCAATGGCTCGTTGGTCTAGGGGTATGATTCTGGCTTTGGGTGCGAGAGGTCTGACTGGAACTTTTCCTGTTGCAGCCTGCTATTCCTGCTAGAATTATCCTAAATATCTGCCTTTAAGGACATCGTGAACTAGCAGACAATTGGTCACCTGCCAAGATAAAAATATATATAATCACGCTGTGCACGTGCAAATGAAGATCATTATATGCATCATAATCATGGACCAGTAAAGATGGTGACAGATAGAACATCATGTTATGTCAGCACCACAAAAGTAGTACAAAGAAGTACCAAGATGTACAGAGGATCTGAAAATATTGTAAAGTAAGTGGGTGACCATCATCTAACCCTCCTACCAAAGTTTGTCTCCTGTGAAAAGCAGTCAATCACCAATATCCCTTCTCCTCAGCACAGCATGAGCCACAAAACTACCATTGCTCTTGCTTCAGTTGCCAAGATACCACAACTAACAACCAGACAGCAAACCTCACACAGCTCCACAGTGTAACAGTTCACACCGCTAATGACTGCAAGTCAACAGACGGGCTCGTCCGGGATTTGAACCCGGGACCTCTCGCACCCTAAGCGAGAATTATACCCCTAGACCAACGAGCGGACTGCGGAGTTCATGACAAAAAAGTGGGAGGAGTCTTTCATCCCTTTGATGTTAGAACCTTTGTGACATCACAGAATCAGCATCTCCTTTGATGGTTACTGATGGAACATTTGTGGCGTTTTTTTTTTTTTTTTCATTATTTACACACAGCACATTCAGGACATTAATGTGACAATTTGTTTTTTTATGCTAAAGAAACTTTGGTAAGAGTCATGATGGTCAGCCACGTACGTTGGGGGTATTTTCAGATCCAAAATACATCCCTGTACATCAGAGTGGTGCTGCTACGGAGTGTTGCATCAGTGGCCACCATCACTTCAAGTAACCCAAATGGGAAAGATCCTTATTGACAGCATTGTTGCGCTTTGCTACATCTGAACTAAAGATACAAATAAAATAATCTAAATTGGCTTTTATTTTGAAATGCTTGTATGGTGCGACTGCTCTTGTTCTTTCTTCAGCTCAAAGCATCAAGGAGTTGAAACGCAGCATAATGATAAAAATAAACAGTCTGTATTTTTTGGGAATTTTTAGTTCTGTCTCTGCATCAACACCATGAACCACAAAATTATCATTGCAATCTCTGGACAAGAGAAACAGTAATTTTGTGGTTGTTGCTGATCCACTGACCTCCTTGACCTTTGCCATGAATCCATACAAAAAAACCAAAGACTTGTTGTGTTTAGTTCACTTGTTGCTGTATCTCCAAAGAGCTAAAGTCTTGTGGAGAATGTGGGCATCGATCCCACTACCTCTCACATGCTAAGCGAGCACTCTACCATTTGAGCTAATTCCCCTTCCATGCTAGCATGCAAGCTAAGCTTTGAGAAAAGGCCGCTTTAACAACATCAACAGGTTTCAAAGCTATTTCGACAGAGTTCAAAATAATTCATTTGCCACTCATGTGCATGAATTCACATGCACACACACACACACAACTTCATGTTGTTGTCCTTTGTACAGCACAAATTTACTTTGAGATAGTGTTGTGTTGCCTTTGTGCAAAATTACTGCCCGTAATAGGACAAATTTTCATTGTGTGCTGAAGATCCCTCACCCTAAGTATCCACTAAGTCATGACATAGCTCACTTGGGAGAGTGTTAGACTGAAGATGGAAAGACCCCTGGTTTTTGGCATCAGAGGTCTCTTCTGGATCTGTGGGTTCAAATCCTCTGTGCTGTGCTGTGATTGTTTTGCTTTAAATCACATCTGTCCTCATTCAACTGATTCATCAATTAAATGTTGGTAGAAACTGTTGGTTTGTTTGGCACCTTGACATTTCCTAAATAGCTTTTTATCTCTCATTAATTAAAAAAGACAGTCTTCTAAAGGACACACCACAGGTACTAAAATCCAGGATTGAACCAGAGACTCTACCAACTGAGCTGTTTCCGCACAGCACACAGTGGAAATGACTTCTCATAGTTGCTTCAATGGCCTGGAAGTGGAACTGGAAGTGGTGAGAGGCACCAACTCACCACCTTCAGATAATGAGACTGACGCGCTGCCTACTGCACCAACGAGGCCTGGAACCCAGAGTAAGTAAAAGAGGGAGATGGAGGAGAGCTGTCAGTGTTTCAGTATAAACATACATCATACAGCTCTGACCACTGTTGTATCCAGGCAGAGCTGACTGCTGCTTTTCATGGAGAGCAGCTGAGTTTTACATTCCAGAAAATTGAACCCAGGCCTCCCGCCTGGCAGGTGAGAATTCTACAGATGAACCACCAATGATGACTGACCACCACTACACCATCAAAAGCCTTGAACACTTGTTGATGCATTTTAGAAACATGACAGCTAACCCTAAGCTGATCACAGAGAGTCTCTTGAATGGCTCTTTAATATGAATGATGGGAACCAAGTCACACTTTCAGGCCCCCCTTCTTTTTTTATTAGTGCCTCGTGTCACTCTGTGCCATCAAATAAAATTTTGGGAAGGATAACAAAAGTAAGACATAAAAGGTGAACTGGGATGGCAGGAATCATGGTGTGAACACACAGAACAGTCTGTCTTTTCTGGACATGTTTGGTGTGTAGCACAACACAACTACACAGCTCAGCTATTTGTTGACTGACAAACACAACAGCAAGCTCTAACTCAGACAGCTACAATTATTCCTTTCTACATAAATCCTTCTCTTTGGGTTGTCCTGCTCAGAAATTCAGTAAAAATTATGATGATTTGCAATTTTAAATAGATTTGTACCGATCAGCTACAACAACACAACCCTAATCCCTAATCACTGCAGTTAACAGTCCTCTCACCATATGCTAACGGACCTCATGAATTTAAGAGGATCATTGTCTGTTCCTGATGGACTAAATGTGTTCTTCATTACAAACCATTACCAAGACCATTGAAACCGCCTGAACAAAGTAAAGCAGCTGTGGGAGTGGTTTCATTCAGGTAGAAGCCTGAAAGGGAGTCCATTGGAACGATGACACAACTGGAAAGTTGCTGCATAGACTCTTGAGGAGAAGATCCTAAGTGAGGTAAAAATGAAAGCTTAATGTGACTTAGTCAATTCAATTGGTCTCTTTTTCCACTTTCAGTGTGAATTGACAAAAACAACATTAAGTCTTGGAGCCATGTTTTCTTCAGATCTAACTCGGATCACTCCAATCAGAGACACTCATGAAGTCTTTGTGCATAAGTGCTTCTCTTTGGGGTTGTCCTGGTTGGAAATTGGACAAAAGTTGTTGTCTTTTATTCAATCACCAGGACAACAAGTTTTATAATTTTATCAATTGGGGGTTGAGAAAGTAGTCTGAAAGTCACAAATGTTACCTTAACTTGAGCATTGACTTGACTGTTGAATTCAGTAAGTGCTACTTGTTGGAGCAGTGCTGACTGACAAAGACAACAACTTCTTCTTAGAATGCAACAATGATCATTTCAAATAAAAAGACGGAAGACTTCCTGTTGTACAAGTGCTTCTCTTTGGGGTTGTCCTGGATGGAATTTGGACAAAAATTAATACATTTCGTCAGATCAGCTGAATTAGTGCATTTGTCACCAACGTTTCCCCAACTGAAGCACAGACTTGTGTTCTGAGAGCAGTAAGTGCTATTTGTTGGGGTAATGTTGGTGATTTCAGAGGTCAATCACAAGTCAGCAAGTTTTATCAATGATATGGAGGGTGGGGGGTTAAGAAAGTAGTTAGAGTCACAAATGTTACCTTAAAGGGCATATTGCAGGTTAATGACCACATTGAATCAATGTTTAAAAAAATAATATAGGAAATGTTTTGATAAAGTGTCTCATACTGATAACATCCGTATATTTGCTGCACACAAACAGGACTGATGGTCTTTTGTCCCTCAGCTGAAAGGTGAACAAGGTAAAATGTCCACAGCAGAAGTCCTGCAGGCTTTTGTCACCGACAGACTCGCCGCCGCCTCCCGGGAGATCTTAGCGGCCGTGGACAGAATGGTAGCCGGATATGAGGAGGAGGCTTCGGGCTTCAGGCAGGAGATCGACCGGCAGAGGAGCCAGCTGGAGCTGCTGCAGCCCCGAGTCCTGATCCACAAAACGGGTTGGTTGTTTTTATGAGTGAGAAAGGCTGAGGACTGTATTTGGCAGATGTAGAATGAAGCAGCTGGAGGAATAACTGTGTTCATATTGTAGCTAATAAAGAGGATTCATTATTGAATCGTTTCCTCCAGATGTTCAGCAGCTGATGGTGAAAAAAGAGGTTCCTCCTGGGTTCACCTCCAGTCCGGATCCGGAGGATTCAGAGAGTCCAGTCCTTAAACAGGAACAGGAGGAGGACCAGGTACCAGGACTGGAGGAGACCAGGAACCCTGTGAGGCCGTTTCAGGTGAAGAGTGAGGATGAAGAGATGAATGAACCGGCCAGGAGCTGTGATCCACAGAGTCCTCTTCAACCAGATCCAGATCCAGAGGAAGAGGTCTCAGACTCCTCTGATACTGAAATCAGTGAGAATGATTCTAATGAAACCAGAGTGGCCCAGTCAGATGTGAAAATACATGAAGGTGATGCAAATGTTAGAAAATGTGACAGCAATGAAAAACCCATCAGCTGCTCTGAGTGTGGGAAAACGTTTAAAAAAAAGTTGTGTCTGAAGACTCACATGAAGAAACAGCACATGCAAGTTCACTCAGAAGAGAGACCGTTTGGCTGCTCATTTTGTGGCAAAAGATTTAAGCGACAAGATTATCTTAAATTACACATGGTAGTCCACACAGAGGAGAAACCCTTCAGCTGTCATGTTTGTGGGAAAACGTTTAAAAAAAAGGATTTGAAGACTCACATGAAGACCCACACAGAAGAGACACCATTCAGTTGTGACATTTGTGGGAAAAGATTTAAAGTAAAGGGAAGCCTTAAAAAACACATGGCAGTCCACACAGAAGTGAGACCCTTCAGCTGTGATGTTTGTGGGAAAAAATTTAAACTGAAGGTACAACTAAAAAGACACATGATGATCCATACAGAAGAGAAACCATTCAGCTGTGATGTTTGTGGGAAAAGCTTTCAACTAAAGGGAATGCTTAAAGCACATTTGGCAGTCCACACAGATGAGAGACCCTTCAGCTGTGATGTATGTGGGAAAAGATTTAAACTAAAGGCAACCCTTAACAGACACATGACGATCCATACAGAAGAGAAACCCTTCAGCTGTGATGTTTATGGGAAAAGATTTAAACCAAAGAAAAGCCTTAAAGTACACATCGGGATCCATACAGAAGAGAAACTGTTTGGTTGTGACGACTATAAAGAGAAAGACCGAAGCGGCTGACTGCAGGATCTTTGCTGGTTGACCAAAAGTAAACTAACATATTTTTTTTTTTTTTTACTTTTCTTTGCTGTTGTCCTATATGTGTCCTCACTCATTTGTGAGGACACCTATAGGACATATATGTCACTGACCCAAAGTCAGTGACATATATACCAAAAAAAGGTTTTGTAAAAAATTTAAATAAGAGAGGAACAAAAAAGGTTGATTTTTGCTCTACTAACTCTCATCTGTATAGAAAGATGTTGTGTTTAGATTTTTCATTGGTATCTGCAATTATGTGACAATTTGTTGGATTATGCCTAAAATCATCACATGGCGTGACATGAAAATAGTATAAACTGAAAATGGATTAAACCTGTAAGTTACTCACTTTATCAAAGTCATTTATCAGAACTAAACTGTGATCCATTATAGTTTTTCGAAAATGAATTAAATTTGAGCATTATTTTCTAAATCATCGCTCAAAGTGAGACCTATGCCGTCAGTCTTTCAACATATTTTCTACTTATTGTGACATACTTTGCTATAAAGTTCTAAAAATATTTGTCACTCTGTGATACTGTTTTCTATGTATTCCGTGAATGTTTTCAGATTTTATCTTTCATAACAGACTCTGTCTGGCAGAAATGAGATCCACAGGTCACAGTAAGGTCACAGGGATGCTCTGGTACCAAAGAGAGCTCATAAAAATATCACTTGACCAGAAAACAGGAACCAAATGAATGTCTAACAGCAACAAACTCCCACCAAACACCAACAAACTTTCTGTGCATCTTTGCGCGCACGCGCTTTATCCATTTGAGTGGACCGTTCCTGGAGATACTGCAATACCAGGTCGATGCGTGGAGTGGACGGAGCAAGCCCCTATTCCATCTCCCTGTTCCAAAAATCTATTTAATATATGGTCCCCGGGTAGGGGACGTATCAGATATTAAACTGAAAACAACCACCGACATGTTATTTTCAGAAAGTTACGTTGCAGAGCAAAGAAAATGTCTCTTCTTGGTCAGCTATAAAACTTCACATATTTGTCCACGCGGAGCAGTGAAATGGTCCATAGACGGTCCAAAGATATCATTGAAACATGTTAACCAGAGAGTGTTAAAAGAACTGAGCTTCTAGACCCAACCACTAAACTCTCATTATTAACTAAAGAAGTGCCCCGTGTGAGGCTCGAACTCACGACCTTCAGATTATGAGACTGACGCGCTGCCTACTGTGCCAACGAGGCCTGGAACAGAGGGGCCAACAAAAGGACCCCAGGGCCATTGGGCACAAACCGGACAACACAAACAGAGCACAGTGGCACAGAGCCACCAGCTAGGGTCCTGCCTCACAGCGGCGAGGCCGGCTCCCCCCGACCACACACACCCGGACGGGGCGAGCCACAGCACGGTGTTTCCAGTATTTTGATGTTGGTTAAAAAGGTACTTTGCATTTTAAACATAACAGTGAAATAGCTGAAAAAGGGAATACTTTACTTCTAAAATATAATACTCCTGTTAGCCAGCAGCACCTTCACAAATACTTCCGGAAATTTCTAATCAAGACGGGGAAACTTACATCAGCCATGTTGTTTCTCCAACATTTACAACAAGGCACTGCTGGGATTTGAACCTGTTTACTAGACCAGCACTTTGACCAGCTAAGCTACAGCACCAGGAAACTAGATCCCCGAGGGGATGTCGAGGGTGTTGAGGGATGTCATTGATGGAGCCAAGCCGTCTCCACTTCTTATATGGTGAATGTGTGCTTCTGTGTTATTTTTCTTTTGCAAGAAAATGTAAAATAAAATAAAACTTAAAAGTGAGCTGAACGAAAAGGAGCAGTTCTGTGTTAAGTGTTACTGATGACTTTTTGTGTGTGTGGGGGTGTTTTGTTTTGAATTTATGATCTTTGTTGTCCATAAAGAAAGGCATTAACAAAGCCCCACCTGTCATGTCTCTATTCCCCACCAGTGGGGTGGAGCCCACACTTTAAGAACGGCGGCCCTATAAGCATCCAACAGCATCACTACTGCACCAACGAGGCCTGGAACCCAGAGAAAGTAAAAGAGGGAGATGGAGGAGAGCTGTCAGAGTTTCAGTATAAACATACATCATACAGCCCTGACCACTGTTGTATCCAGGCAGAGCTGACTGACTGACAACGGGACATCACCATGGCCCAGTGACCACGTGGCCTAATGGACAAGGCGTCTGACTTCGGATCAGAAGACTGAGTGTTCGAGTCCCTTCGTGTTTGGGCAGCTGTGTGTTACAGATGAACGGACTAAACTGTGTCTATTCATCCTCATGAATATAAGAGGTTCGTTGTCTGATCATTTTGTTCTTCAAACTGTTACCAAGACCACAGAAACTTCCTGCTGAAGGGGGACAACACATACAAACATAAATGTTACTGAGTGTTATTTTCCCATTTGTTTTTACTTCTTCTACGATACAGATACAGACGGTTTCAGAGAACAACTGCAGAGATGACCCTTCTGCTTTGTTGAGGTGATGAGGAGGAACTCCACTGAGAGTGAAGCAGCTGCTCCTTTCTGATGCTCCACTGACTGAGCTACAGATGATTCAGTAACAGCTGAGTCATCTTTAGTCCAACAACTGCTGTCCATTCCTACCACAGGGAGCCACAGGCTTTAGAGTTTTCAGTCCTAACTCCTTTATTGTGAAAAAGTCAAATTCACATTTTATACAGATTTTTCATCCACTTTGGAAGAGTTTGGTTAACAAACTTTACAAAACACTGTCAGGAGTCCAGACCAGAATGCCCTTTAGCACCTTTAAGTCTTTGCAGCTAATGGCTCGTTGGTCCTGGGGGTATGATTCTTGCTTTGGGTGCGAGAGGTCCCGGGTTCAAATCGCGGACGAGCCCTTAGTGTTATGTCGCCAATACCTTTGTCCCCAAACACACCTTACAGCAGTAGAGGTGAAAGAAAAGTGGATTCTGTCAGAAGTGGGATTTGACACCTCCAGGGGAGAGTGCGACCTGAGTGCCAGCTGCAGAAGGATCGTGTTTGAGAAATGTTGGAGGCCACAATCACGTACACAAAGTCCAAAATTTGTCAGCCAATCAATGTCATGGATTCTTCCAACACTTGACCAATCACGGAAGAGAAATGTTGGAGCAGAGAGGTACGTTTTTTTTTTTTCCCGAAGGGAGAGGGGGTCTGACCCAAACTAACTAGCCGACGCCGGAGACGCCAATAACTACAACAACTCAGCACACAGGAAGACTCTGTGGTGCAATGGTAGCGTGTCTGACTCCAGATCAGAAAGTTGTGTCTTCAAGCCAAAAAATTTATATCTTCTTGTTGTGAGGGAGCACAGCTTCCAACTCTTTTTCCCAGAGTCCACTGAGGGAATTATACTGGAGACAAACCTGGAGGGAGAGTGTGTGTTTGGGGACATCTGGAGAGAATTGGACCTGGTAGACCTCCAAGCCTACCTGGGTCTGAAAAGAGACAACAAAACAAGCCTGAGATGCTGCAAATGTGACGTCTATGTTTGTACAGCCCACTCTGACCTGAGTGTCAAATGCCACTCACGTGCATGAATTCACATACACACAAACACACACACACTGGCGCCCCCCGACAGCACGGTGTTTCCAGCATTTTGATGTTGGTTCATAAAGTACTTTGCAGTTTAAACAAATATCTCTTTGCTTCAACATTCATCAGGATGAAGGAAGGGATCTGGAAAAGGTAAAGTCCTGTTCAGTCAATGCCTCACTGTGTTCTTCTTTTTGCAAAGTGGAATCAGTAAAGTTTTGTTTCAACACGTCATTGTTTAAATGTTGGTTGTATTTTGCATTTGTAAGCTGAATCCACAGAGTGACTGAAATGATGAAGTAAATCCAGGAAAGGAAATAAATCCAGTTCACGGAAGCGTGCTGGGCCCATAACCCAGAGGTCAATGGATCAAAACCATCCTCTGCTATCCTAACACACTGGATGTCTCATCATCTAGCTGGAAGATGTCAGGAGATTTTAAGCAGCACTGATTAACAGGAAAACAGGGAGAATGTCATTTATCACTTTCTCCAGTAATGTGTACAGTTGTCACTGTGCTCAGTGACTCAGTGATGCTGTTGGATGCTTATAGGGCCGCCGTTCTTAAAGTGTGGGCTCCACCCCACTGGTGGGGAACAGAGACATGACAGGTGGGGCTTTGTTAATGCCTTTCTTTATGGACAACAAAGATCATAAATTCAAAACAAAACATCCCCACACACACAAAAAGTCATCATTCACACTTAACACAGAACTGCTCCTTTTCTTTCAGCTCACTTTTAAGTTTTATTTTATTTTACATTTTCTTGCAAAAGAAAAAAAAAACATAGAGCACACATTCACCGTATAAGACAGTTTGGCTTAATCACTGACATCTTAACATCACTGACAATAGTAACAATGCCATACTGAAGCTGCACTAGCTGAAGAGGGAAGATCTTCAGTCTTGAAAACATACTTCAGTATTAAGCTTGCTTGTTTTAACTCATCAACTCACTTGAGTGTTGAGATTCTGTTGAAGTCCCAGCTGAGGATAGACACAACTAAGTCCACTACATGTTTTCAAACCCACGCCTCCAGAGGAGACTGCGACCTGAACACAGTGACTTGGACCGCTCGGCCATCCTGGCTGTTTTTGTCAACCAGTGGAGCCTGCTGGTCATTGGATAGACTGCAGGTGGAAGTCTCTACTTTTTAACCTGCTCATAACCAGGCAGTGTTCTGCTGGGTAAGTTTGGGTCTAAAAAAAAGAAACTACTTATCGCCCAACGTGGGGCTCGAACCCACGACCCTGAGATTAAGAGTCTCATGCTCTACCGACTGAGCTAGCCGGGCTGCTAAAGCTGCAAGATTTGTGATGCTACGGTTTTATCGATGTTAGACAAGTACCAAGATGTACAGATCCTCTGTACATCTTGGTACTTCTTTGTACTACTTTTGTGGTGCTGACATAACATGATGTTCTATCTGTCACCATCTTTGCTGGTCCATGATTATGATGCATATAATGATCTTCATTTGCACGTGCACAGCATGATTATATATATTTTTATCTTGGCAGGTGACCAATTGTCTGCTAGTTCACGATGTCCTTAAAGGCAGATATTTAGGATAATTCTAGCAGGAATAGCAGGCTGCAACAGGAAAAGTTCCAGTCAGACCTCTCGCACCCGAAGCGAGAATCATACCCCTAGACCAACGAGCCATTGACAGCAGGACATTTATGGCATTTAAAATGTAGTCAAACGTTTTCTGAGCATTGATCATACACTACAACATTTAGTATCCTTCCTAACCTATTCTCGCTTCTTGGAGATATTAAATATCTGTCCCAGTGGCCTAATAGAACTAACTGCTTATAAATGTCTCACTGGATCAAAAGCTTTGAGCTACGATAGGCTATGTAATTATTTAAGATTGAACATCTTACATTACTGACATCTGACATCTGACATTACTGTTTGATAAATTTGGTGACAACTGCACTTTGGGTCCATTCGGAGAACATGGGGGGCTGTGTGACTTCATCACCAGAATTTAAAATGTCTAACATCGATAAAACCGTAGCAGCACAAATAAGAATTTTTACAGCGCAAACAAACGGTACCATTTCACGTCCATTCGGAGTGGATGCTCACCATTTTGCATGCAATGGTGGTATAGTGGTGAGCATAGCTGCCTTCCAAGCAGTTGACCCGGGTTCGATTCCCGGCCATTGCAGCCTAACTGTGTGTCTACAATTTAACTTGAGATCCTGTAGATCTCATGCCAATGGTGCCCAACTGATCTACAGACCAGGAGGAGGATGAAACTGTTCTATCTATTCAGCTACAGTCGGTCTGTGACAGTAGATACACACCCACAACAACACTCACACACATTGTTTAACATATTCTAAGAACAAGTCATGGACAGTGGTTGGCCTGTCCATGACCCTGGTAACTGGCCAGTTATATTCGGTTAAGTTTGTGGGTTGAAGCCCCATACTGGCCACATACAACCTCTCAAAACTTGATTTCTTCTCTCTCTCCTCTCTGTCTGTATGAAACCCCATAGACTTCAACACACTCTGACTTCATTTTCCAACCAGTGGAGCCGCCCCCTGGTGGTTATTAGATAGACTGCAGGTGGAAGAGAGAGAAAGTGGCTGTGGTGGTTAGAAATTACACAAAACTCCAGAGGACACTGCAAACTGACCGTAACGAGCAGAGAGGCGCAGTGGAAGCGTGCTGGGCCCATAACCCAGAGGTCGATGGATCGAAACCTCTGCTATTTATACACACTACATGAGATTTTCAGCAGCGCTGATTAACAGGAAAACATAGAGAACTCTGTCTGTCATATCTATAATATTGATCATTGTAACCTACAGCTGATGAAAACCCAGAAGTACTTTTTTTCTACAACATCTGACTTTAGCAACAAGGAGCTGCTGGGAGACATGAAGACTGTGCAGTTAAGTGACTGGTCAGAGAGAGTGCTGTGTCCTTTTAATGAAACTGTTATGAATTTAACTCAACAACCTTAAACTTTATCAATGAGACACATTGATCCTTTGATCACAGAGATCAAAGGCTCCTTCCTTTTTTTTTTTTTTTGTGCCCCAGTGGCCTAATGGATAAGGCACTGGCCTCCTAAGCCAGGGATGATGGGTTCGAGTCCCATCTGGGGTGGTTTACAGCAGAGTGGCGCAGCACAACTGCTGTAAGGTGTCTCTTGGGGACAAATGTATTTTATATTTTGTGCTCTCCATGTATGAGTCCTTTCTATCTACAACATCTAACATTAGGAGCAAGGCACTGCTGGGATTTGAACCCAGGATCTCATTATTTACACACAGCACATTAATGTGACAGTTTATTTTATGCTAAAGAAAATTTGTTATTTGTCACAGTGGACTTGGCTCATCATATTTTGCTGACTAACTGGTATTGGAATTGTAAGCTCCTTATTTTGGCCTTCTCTTGTTGCCGTATCTCCAAAGAGCTAAAGTCATGCATAGAAAATTAATCTTAATGACCTGACAACAACTTTGAAAGCAGATACAACACATCCAGATAACCTTTGAATTAAACTTCAACAGGTTTGATTGATATATGGACCTGAAGTCAGACGTTTAGGATTACTCTACTTAGAATAGCAGGCTGCAACATGGACAGCTGAACACAGAAGACAATGAGATGTGAACCCACACACAGGATACAGTAGATTAGCAGTCCATCACCTTAAACACTCTGCCACCTCAGCATGCAGCGACCTGGACTGTGTGTGAATAGACGGATAGTTAACTGCTCACATTAATGTATCTATCAGCAATGAAGGAGAGAGTCGTCGGCCACCTCGTCATGTTTGTTGTCAATTTGTTGTCTGGATGTTAGACTGAGCAGCGGTTCTGCTTTGTCCACGCTACACGTGTGCGATGTAATCAGGCAGTCTTTGTGTGTTGTGGACTCACTTTGATGGGCAAATATGTACCGACAAGGATGGGATTCGAATCCACGCGTGCAGAGCACAACGGATTAGCAGTCCATCGCCTTAACCACTCGGCCACCTCATGACGAGGAGGCCGAGTGATTAAGGCGATGGACTGCTAATCCGTTGTGCTCTGCACGCGTGGGTTCGAATCGCGAATTGCGTTAGTCTTTCCATGTTGCAACAACAACATACATACAAACATAAATGTTACTGAGTGTTATTTTCCCATTTGTTTTTACTTCTTCTACGATACAGATACAGACGGTTTCAGAGAACAACTGCAGAGATGACCCTTTCAAACCCACGCCTCCAGAGGAGACTGCGACCTGAACACAGTGCCTTGGACCGCCCGGCCGTCCTGACTGTTTTTGTCAACCAGTGGAGCCCCCTGGTGGTCATTGGATAGACTGCAGGTGGAAGTCTCAGTACTTTTTAACCTGCTCATAACCAGGCAGTGTTCTGCTGGGTAAGTTTGGGTCTAAAAAAAAGAAACTACTTATCGCTCAACGTGGGGCTCGAACCCACGACCCTGAGATTAAGAGTCTCATGCTCTACCGACTGAGCTAGCCGGGCTGCTAAAGCTGCAAAAAATGATCCTAAAAATTCCCAAAAAATACAGACTGTTCATTTTTATCATTATGCTGCGTTTCAACTCCTTGATGCTTTGAGCTGCAGAAAGAACAAGAGCAGTTGCACCATACAAACATTTCAAAATAAAAGCCAATTTAGATTATTTTATTTGTATCTTTAGTTCAGATGTAGCAAAGCGCAACAATGCTGTCAATAAGGATCTTTCCCATTTGGGTTACTTGAAGTGATGGTGGCCACTGATGCAACACTCCATAGCAGCACCACTCTGATGTACAGGGATGTATTTTGGATCTGAAAATTCCCCCAACGTACGTGGCTGACCATCATGACTCTTACCAAAGTTTCTTTCAAAGGATATGCTGATTCTGTGATGTCACAAAGGTGCTAATGACATCAAAGGGATGAAAGACTCCTCCCACTTTTTTGTCATAACCTCCCCAGCCCACATGGCTCGTTGGTCTAGGGGTATGATTCTCGCTTAGGGTGCGAGAGGTCCCGGGTTCAAATCCCGGACGAGCCCATCTGTTGCCTTTCAGTCAATAAGGGTGCTAACTGTTACACTATGGAGCTGTGTGAGGTTTGCTGTCTGGTTGTTAGTTGCAGTATCTCGGCAACTGAAGCAAGAGCAATGGCGCTTTTGTGGCTCATGCTGTGCTGAGGAGAAGGGATATTGGTGATTGACTGCTTTTCACAGGAGACAAACTTTGGTAGGAGGGTTAGATGATGGTCAGCCACTTACTTTGCAATATTTTCAGATCCTCTGTACATCTTGGTACTTCTTTGTACTACTTTTGTGGTGCTGAGCTCACCATTTGAAGCAAACATGAGAGAGTGTGACGTATGCATCTGTGTTGCGTGGGGGATCAATGATTCTGGTTTCATACCGGAGCTGCTCTCTGCTCTGATTACACTGATTAACATCAGCTGAGGTCCAATCAGAACCTGAGTCCAGATGGAGCGCTCAGGTTTGGTCTGACTTTTCTTGAAATTGCTTTTAATTATTTTGTTTTATTTTTATTGTGCATGTTTTAAAAACTGCTGATACTTCCACCTGCAGTCTACCGGCTTCACTGGTTGGAAAGTCAAGTCAAAGTGTGTTGAAGTCTATGGGGTTTCATACAGACATAGTGAAAGGTATCACGTTCTGAGATGCTGCATGTGGTCAGTATGGGGATCGAACCCATGACGTTGGCATTATCAGCACCACACTCTCACCATTGCAATTAGCTGTGTATGAGGCAGCTGAGCTGCAGACCATTCAGTGTGTAGGGGGTTTGAATCCTGCCTGTCCATGTTGGTCCTTCTTCAACATTCTCTAAATATCCTTGGAACCTGTTTAAGGTTAATTCAAAGTTTATCTGGACCGACTGTATCTGCTTTCAAAGCTGTTGTCAGATCTTTCTGTTTTTTCTACACAACTCCAATACCAGTTAGTCAGCAAAATATGATGAGTCAAGTCCACTGTGACAACTAACAAAGGATTTTCTTTAGCATAAAGCATAATAAGCATTTAGTTATTAGTTGTTGATGTTGCTGTGATATGAAAGAGAGAACAAGAGCAGTTGCACCATGGAAGCATTTCAAGAAGAAAGCACATTTTGATTATTTTATTTGTATCTTCAGCTCAGTCCCCACTTTGGAAACTCAAAGTGATGGTAGCTGCTAAACTTAAGATCATACCACAGCTTGGCCCCCTGCCATGCTGGATGTTCTGTTCACCATCCACTTCTCCAAAGTCCCACAATGAAGCTAAAAATTCACATCTCTCACACTGTTATCATGACAAGAGAAAGAGGGGTGACAGAATTTTTGTAGTTTGTACTGTATTTTGGGAAGAAAATTTCATGAAGCATTTCATGCTTCTAAGATACTGCAACAGGTAAAACACCAATCTATCTAATGACGCCTCTTGGACGAGAGGTCAAACGTCTTCAAAAATCTAGGATAATTCCACCTGGAACAGTAGGCAGCAACATGGAGAGACGAACAAGCCACTGAACACCGACGAGGATGGGATTCGAACCCACGCGTGCAGAGCACAATGGATTAGCAGTCCATCGCCTTAACCACTCGGCCACCTCGTCGTGCTGCCACCAAAATGGTAATGGTAATGAAATATGCCAAACGTGAAAATTTAGAATGTGATGACATAACATGATGTTCTATCTGTCACCAACTTTACTGGTCCATGATTATGATGCATATACTCATCTTTATTTGCACATGCACAGCGTGATTATATATATTTTTATCTTGGGGAGAATGCAGAAAGATGAGCACATACACTGAATGTTCCTTTACATTATGAGACATGACCTTTAGCTGGAAAATGTCTCATGAAAGACACATGTGAAGTCATGCAAATTTTGAGCCTCTGTGCGATCTAATCAGGAAATCTTTGCATACTCACGTTGATGGGCTAATTTTTCAGCAAATTTTTTGGAAAACTTTTGAGCTTTTGTGGTTGAGTAATTGTGGTTGCCTGAACACTCTGGCTTTATGTTGCTTCCCTTTGGATGGATGCAGACAAAGTTCCATGACTGTGAATAATGTAGAGAAAAGACTAACCTTCCTCTGGCAAAAGTTAAACTGCAAAGGCCAGGAATCGAACCCTGGTCAACTGCTTGGAAGGCAGCTATGCTCACCACTATACCACCATTGCATGTGAAGGTGCAAAATCACAGTCCTTTTTTAATGAAACTGGTTATGGGAACTCACATGGCTGGATTTATGACCGAACATTATCCACACTTTAAATGAATCAAAGAAAACTCATCATCCCTCAACAGAGGCCTCAGATATGTCTTTCCTTCTTTCATCCTCTGGTGGAGGCCACTAGAGGTGAAAAAAATTCCAAATGCCAATTCCAAAAGAGACAATATTTCTTCCTTGCTAAGCGTCACACCATGGAACCACAAGGATGCAGCTGAGGGTCTGCTGATGGTGTCCTGAGGTGACAGCAGTTTGTAGTCTGTAATATAATACAGACTGGAGTATAACAGACTGTCACTTATTTAGTGACCTGTTTTGTCTCAGCAAGAATTTGGTTCAGGTGTCATCAGAGGAAATGACATGATGAACAGCAAACAATGTTTGTTGCAAGGATCATGTAGATCTGCATACTGTAGGGTATCATCAATATCACAGGTTGGTAACATCACGAGTGGGTAGGCTATTGCCTTAGTGTGTATTTGTATCAAGAAGTGACCGACACAGATGTGTTTTCAGAGACAGACTGCAGAGAAACTGGTCCGTTGGCATGATCACAGTGATCATGGCTGCTGATTGATGTGTCTGCTGGTGGGTGTGTTGATCAGTATGTGGGGAGTGTTCATTAGCCAATCAATGACCAGTGTCGGCTGGAACATGTCACACGCTGTTATGACTCTTACCAAAGTTTGTCTTCTGTGAAAAGCTGTCGGTCACCAAATTTCCATCCATTCCATTCCATTCATATATATCAATATATTCTTTAATTAAATGTTCCTAAACTTCTATTAAAGGCAGCATTATTGCAGCAGGCAGCACTCTATGGTGGAGGTCATGAGAAAAAGTGGGAGGAGTCTTTGATCTCTCTGATGTGATTAGAACCTTTGTGACATCACAGAATCTGTGTCTGAGCTGTGTCTCTTTTGTACTTTATTACAGATGACAGAAAAAAAACTCCAGATAAGAAGCAGCTGTACATGCAGTGACTAGTTCTCCTGCTCAGGTATCGTCTCTCAGGGCATCATGTGTTGTCTTTGTGTGTTTTTGTGTCCGATGCTTCACAGCTCACAGGCCAAAGTACGGGCTGGCCTTCATGGCTCACATGTACAGATGAGTTACCTCAATGTAAGTATCATAGGTACAGTACAGCTAAAGCTGCTAAAACTGCTAAAGCAAGCATGCCACGCAGGGGATGTAGCTCAGTGGTAGAGCGGGCCCGGGTTCAATCCCCAGCATCTCCATTGTTGATAATGAAGCACATTGTCAGGAGAGACATGTCACAGGCTGCTGTGGAGCGGTAATTGAGGGATCAGATTTTTGGAGAGCAGAACTCTTTCCTGTGCTTCAGATACACTGTTTGTTTCTGAGCTGATCATTAATAATCAATGAATGATCAATAAGCTTCTCAGCTGTTCTGAATGGTGACAGTGGGGCAGCCTTTGTGTTTACACCTGAATCACATGTGATTTTGAAAATTCTTCAAAGCAGCTTCAAAGGAAGAGTTTCATTCTGGCAGGATTGTGACATCATCAGGTGACATCATCAGGTGATGTATCAAAGGCAGCAGCTCTTCAGACTCACATCACAATTAGTTTTGTGTCTTATTGGGCTCCATTTGGTGGAAGCTGTGAATCGCAGGATTCAGGGGGAATACATCCATACATACATCTTCACTGAAATAATGACACCTGTGAGAAAGCTCAAAGCTGTGTCCAAAGGTTTGGAGGAGAAAATTTCATGATTTGGCAGGAGTCATGACTTTGTGGGATACTTAGGATGAGGTATCTTCAGCATACAATGAACATTAGTCCCTTTACTGGCGGTAACCCTAACCCTTCAGATTATGAGACTGACGTGCTGCCTGCTGCACCAACGAGGGCTGGAACCCAGAGTAAGTAAAAGAGTGAGATGGAGGAGAGCTGTCAGTGTTCCAGTATAAACATACATCATACAGCCCTGACCACTGTTGTATCCAGGCAGAGCTGACATTAAAACAATACAAAAAGAAACTCCACCCCTTTATCATCCAACCCAACTGTAGCATACACATTACAATTCCATCATCACATCCTACAGCTAAGAGAGTGGTGCTGTGGCTTAGCTGGTCAAAGCGCCTGTCTTGTAAACAGGAGATCCTGGGTTCAAATCCCAGCAGTGCCTCATTGTTAATGTTAAGTATTGTTTAAAAAAGGAGTGTGAGCAAAGTCCAAGTGAAGCTCCTGCTGGCTATCAGAAGGGATTTAGAAGTGAAATGTCCTCGAAGTACTTCATGAACCAACATCAAAATGCTGCAAACACCGTGCTGTCGGGTGGTGCCGGTGTGTGTTTGTGTGTATGTGAATTCATGCACGTGAGTGGCATTTGACACTCAGGTCAGAGTGGGCCGTACAAACATAGGCATCACATTTGCAGCATCTCAGGCTTGTTTTGTTGTCTCTTTTCAGACCCAGATAGGCTTGGAGGTCTACCAGGTCCAACTCTCCAGATGAAACCGCAGAGAAACTGGCAGTACTGATGCTGAGCTGCTTAAAGTGTCTGTCTTGTAAACAGAAAAACCTGCATCCAAACCCCAGACGTGCTTCACTCTCAGTGGAGTTCCTGCTCATCACTTCCTGTATTACAGCTTTTGCTTGCAGTTTCTGGACAAAACAAAGTGGTTGTTGCTGTGTTGAGCAGATGGAAATTTGGTGATTGACCGCTTTTCATAGGAGACAAATTTTGGGAAGAGTCATGATGGTCAGGAACTGATATTAGTGACATAATACCAAGGGCTCGTCTGGGAGTTGAACCCAGGCCCTCTCACACCCGAAGCGAGAATCATACCCCTAGAGCAACAAGCCTTTTACAACAGGATAATTTACGGTTCAATTCCCGGTCAGGGAATCAATGTCAATGTCCAATGTCCTGCTGCACCGCAGAGTATATGAGCGTTTACCAAAAGTCCAAACAGATAATCTGACCCTGACGTGAGCTGAACACGCAACCTTCTGATCTGGAGTCAGACGCGCTACCATTGCGCCACAGAGTCTCTCAGAAGCACACAACTGTAGGAGTTGAAACGCATCAAAACATATTAAATGACCATCACCAGAAATTGAAATGTCTAACATCGATAAAACCGTAGCAGCACAAATAAGAATTTTTACAGCGCAAACAAACGGTACCATTTCGCGTCCATTCGGAGTGGATGCTCACCATTTTGCATGCAATGGTGGTATAGTGGTGAGCATAGCTGCCTTCCAAGCAGTTGACCCGGGTTCGATTCCCGGCCTTTGCAGTTTAACTGTGTGTCTACAATTTAGCTTGAGATCCTGTAGATGTCATGCCAATGGTGCCCAACTGGTCTACAGACCAGGAGGAGGATGAAACCGTTCTATCTATTCAGCTACAGTCGGTCTGTTACAGTAGATACACACTCACATTGTTTGACATATTCTAAGAACAAGTCATGGACAGTGGTTGGCCTGTCCATGACCCTGGTTACTGGCCAGTTATATTCAGTTTACGCCAAGTTGGTGGGTTCAAGCCCCATACTGGCCACATGCAACCTCTCAAAACTTGATTTCTTCTCTCTCTCCTCTCTGTCTGTATGAAACCCCATAGACTTCAACACACTCTGACTTCATTTTCCAACCAGTGGAGCCGCCCCCTGGTGGTTATTAGATAGACTGCAGGTGGAAGAGAGAGAAAGTGGATGTGGTGGTTAAAAATTACACAAAACTCCAGAGGACACTGCGACCTGAACGTAACGAGCAGAGTGGCGCAGCGGAAGCGTGCTGGGCCCATAACCCAGAGGTCGATGGATCGAAACCATCCTCTGCTATTTATACACACTACATGAGATTTTCAGCAGCAGTATGCCTTTCTTTGTTTGTGTACCAACAGCCTGAGCTCTGGTTCTGACTTTGTTTTGATGAACCTCATTATTTACACACAGCACATTCAGGACGATGGTGATTGACCCCGTGACATAAATAAGTTATCATGCACCTGCGGGGTGTACCAGGTAGGAGGTTCACTATCCAAAGTCTGTAGTATTTGAAGATGACATCATTACAACAATAACAATGCCATACTGAAGCTGCACTAGTTGAAGAGGGAAGATCTTCAGTCTTCCACCGTATTCACAGTAGAGATGATTTTGCACCATCATCTTTGGAAGAGTTTGGTTCACATATTTTACAAAAGACTTTGTCAGGAGTGGGATTTGAACCCACGTCTCCATTCAGAGACCAGAATGCCCTTTAGTGTAGGAAGGAGTTAGCCTTGAGTCTGGCGCCTTAGACCACTCGGCCATCCTGACATATGGAAGTAGCGGGTACTCTCTGATGAGGAAACTGGCTGAAACTGCCCAGATGTGTTTGATATAATGAAGCACAGGAAGTGCTTCCTGTGCTTCCTCTCTCCCTCCCTCACTCAAAAGAGTGTTAGACAAGATAAGACTCTGATCTCTCAATTATCCCCTCAGCGTAGTCATCCTACCAATTTACTAACTGAACACAAACATATACGTGATGACAAAACAACAGCCATTGAATGCCACTTAAAAACAAAAATCTCCGAGTGTTTTGCCCCCACCCCCATTTTTTAAACCACACTTCAAAACATCATAATGAAGTTACAGCAAAGCCCTTAACAAATACAGCAGGTCTAGACCAAACTCTTTATGAAATAATTTTGACTATTATTTTGAGAGCAGGAGGAGGGGATATACAATACATTAAGTTGAAGAGTCTGGGGTTCATAACGTCAAATGATAATGATGATATGATAAAGTCAACAGGTGTCTGCAACGATAAAGTCAAATGAATCAGATCCAGAATGAAGGGTTCTTTTTAACCGTCCCAGCTACGTTAGACAGGTATCTGAGGAGCTCAGTCATCTGGGAGAGACTCTGAGTAGAAAAGCTGCTCCTTTCTGATGCAGGCTGGGGGGCTCACAGTGGGCGGAGTCTGCAAACTGACGTGAAAGTGCACATCGTTCTGCAGCTCTCAACAGCAGATGATGCAGTGAGCCCCAGGAACCATCCAAGGAGATGCTGATTCTGTGATGTCACAAAGGTTTGAATGACATCAAAGAGATCAAAGACTCCTCCCACTTTTTTGTCATGACCTCCACAGTAGAGTGCACTCTGTTAATGAAGCTCAAAAGACAATCATGGTCCTGCCAGATACCTTTGTGTTCTGCCGACAGAAGCAACAACAAAACTGGAACTATTTGGACTGAACTGGATTTGAAGCCTTCACTGTCGGTGGTGAACATACAGCATAAATTTAGACACCTATCCAGTGGTAGTTTGGCCGAGCGGTCCATGGCGCTGGATTAAGGCTCCAGTCAATGAAAACTAATCAGCTAATTCGGGCATTTTTTGTCTCCCTGTGAACAAAAGGTCCAATTCTCTCTAGATATCTCACACAGCTCCATAGTGTAACAGTTAGCACCCTAATTGACTGAAAGGCAACAAATGGGCTCGTCCGGGATTTGAACCCGGGACCTCTCGCACCCTAAGCGAGAATCATACCCCTAGACCAACGAGCCGGACTGCAAAGTTCGTGACAAAAAAGTGGGAGGAGTCTTTCATCTCTTTGATGTCATTAGAGCCTTTGTGACATCACAGAATCAGCATCTCCTTTGATGGTTACTGATGGAACATTTGTGGCGTTTTTGTTTTTTTTTTCCTTTTTTTTCATTATTTACACACAGCATATTCATGTGACAGTTAATGTGACAGTTTATTATATGCTAAAGAAACTTTGGTAAGAGTCATGATTGTCAGCCACATATGTTGGGGGTATTTTCAGATCCAAAATACATCCCTGTACATCAGAGTGGTGCTGCTACGGAGTGTTGCATCAGTGGCCACCATCACTTCAAGTAACCCAAATGGGAAAGATCCTTATTGACAGCATTGTTGTGCTTTGCTACATCTGAGCTAAAGATACAAATAAAATAATCTAAACCGGCTTTTATTTTGAAATGATTTTTGGCGATTTTTTCGGAGGATGTTTCGCATCTCTAGCAGCCCTCTAGCTCAGTCGGTAGAGCATGAGACTCTTAATCTCAGGGTCGTGGGTTCAAGCACCACGTTGAGAGATAAGCAGTTTTTTTTTTTTTTTAGACCGAAAGTTACATTTCCAATATTCTGCCTCGTCTTTCAACCACAACCACATGAAATATTGACCTGAGCAACAAGGAAGTGCTGGGAGTTGAATTTTTATTGTATTATTTGAATTTGAACATGTGAATAACATGCACCTAGCGGTAGACGTGGCTAGGTCTAGTGGCTAGGATTCGACGCTCTCGCGGCCCGGGTTCGATTCCTGTTCAGGGAAAATATTTTTAACAGATATTGATAACAGTATCGGGGAAAAATTTCATATCGCTGCATCAGTAGTTTGAAGGTTTGAAGTCTTCTGTGTGACAGGCAGAGATACTGTCCACTATATTAACGAGGAGCAGGAAAGAGAAACATCATGTGGTGTGTGACTTCACTTCCTCTGTGGATAAACAAGGAGAATAAAGTTGTTTCCTAACAGCTTCTATCCAGAGACCTTTAGTGTGTGAGGTGAACAGGACAATTTTTACATATGTTGGATGTTGGCAATTGGTTCCTTTGCATCGGTTGGGAATTGAACCCAGGCCTCCCATTTGGCAGGTGTGTGTTATTTGGTGTGAACATATTTTCGAAGGACTGAGTAGCAATATTTCGACATGTCAAAGGAATTTTGGTCTTTTAAGAATAGACCAAAACAACTTTGTCCTCAAAAAACACACCTTGCTGCAGTAGAGGTGAAATGAAAGTGGTTTCTGTCAGAAGTGGGATTTGAACCCACGCCTCCAGGAGAGACTGGTATTTTGGTCGACTTTTGACCGCCCACACTTTTAAAAGACTAAAATTCCTTTCTCATCTGCATGAACACATGCTCATGCCTGCAGGGTTCCATGGTGTAATGGTTAGCACTCTGAACTCTGAATCCAGCGATCCGAGTTCAAGTCTCGGTGGAACCTGAGTCTGACAATAAAACACTGAGAGTCCTGTCAAAATGTTGCCACTCTGTCCTTCGAAAATGGAAACTACCTCCTTTTGTCCACTCTTCACGTATGAATGCATGCAAATTGTCTGATGAAACCTCCTCTCTGCTTTATCTTCAGCAAGAAAATGTAAAATAAAATTAATTTTAGAAGTGAGCTGAAAGAAAAGGAGCAATTCTGAAAACAAGTTCAGGAAGTTGTGCATTCACCACTCGAGAGTTTTGAAATGAAATGAAAATCTGATTTTATCCCCATTTATATTTATAACTGTAAACTACGATCTCTTAAAGTTAAATGTAAAATCAATCGAAGAGTACATCCAAACTTATACGTTGACGTTAATTTCTGTGTTTATATTCAACAATGTATTTGAAGTTGATATCTTTCTATAATAATCCATCATGGACCGCTGGACACTTTCATATCAGTAAATCCACCGTGTTTTAAAGAAGTTCAGAGTGTTTCAGAGTTTCTGACATGATACAGACAGACAGAGAGAGAAGCGTCCCGACACTCCCTGATCTCACCGCGGGGTGGTCACGTGGTTCATGTCAGCCTACTGAGCTGACCGGAAGAGAGCTACAACGGAGTCCTGTGGGAGTGTGGCCATTTTGTTTTACTTCTATCGCTCTGGTTAATAACATATTATAGAAAAACACACGTGCTCTCCCCGTCGGGGAATCGAACCCCGGTCTTCCGCGTGACAGGCGGAGATACTGTCCACTATACTAACGAGGAGCTGCGAAGAGACTTTTAGTGTGTGATGTAAACATGACAATCACTACACTACAGAGACTGCACTCATTCATTTGAAGCGAACGTGAGAGAGTGACGTGTGAATATGTGTCGCGTGGGAGATCAATTAAAGGCAGGAAATGCCTTTGATCTCCAGTGACGTCACACAGTCTCGTTGAGGAGTTGTGCATCAGTGAAACATTCATTCATACACGAGGACATCACGTATATTGTTGGAATAGAAAATCTTGTTTTTTCTGGGTGTGCTCCTGAGAAAGAGGCTCAAATCCAAACCCAGGAGACAGAGGTTGAGTGAGTCAGTGAGGAAGAAGCTGCTCGTTCTCCTTCAACAGTTTGATCTGAGGAAAAGTCACTTCCTCTTTTCAGGAATCAACTTCTACCATCTGTCCACTAGATGGAGATAACTGAGCATCAACTGAGAACTGAGTTCTTCATCATCTGGAAACAAACAGCATTGTTTTCTTCAGCTGGAGCTCTTTGTTCAAATCTACATTGAGATTCAGAGCCAAATGTTTTTCCTTTCCTGGATTTACTTCATCATTTCAGTCACTCTGGATTCAGCTGACAAATGCAAAATACAACCAACATTTAAGTGATGACGTGTTGAAACAAAACTTTATTGATTCAATCTGGTCAGCAGAATATAACTTGATGAAATCATCATTTCAACATTAAACTGGAAAAAAACTCAGCAGCTGTACATGCAGTGACTAGTTCTCCTGCTCAGGTATCGTCTCTCAGGGCATCATGTGTTGTCTTTTTTGTGTCTTTGTGTCTGATGCTTCACAGCTCACAGGCCAAAGTGCGTGCTGGCCTTCATGGCTCACCTGTACAGATCAGAGAGCTCAGCTTGCTGCAGAGCTGTTATAACGCTCCAAAGCAGGAGGTGGAAATGACTTTTCCTGTTTCAGTGATGGAGCAAAAAGTCACTGTGTGTTTGTTTCTTTTAATATTGATCATTGTAACCTACAGCTGATGAAAACCCAAAAGTAGTTTTTTTTTCTTCAACAAGGAACTGCTGGGATGTAAACAGAGGCTGCTTTAACCAGCTGACAGCATTGGCTGTGAAATCATTCAGCCTGTTATCGGCTGAAGTCCACAGCACTGTCCTCAGCTGTTTTTGTTGGATAGTATCTGGTTTGGTTTCACCTCTTCCACAAAACATCAGGATGTGCCAAAGGGAGACATGAAGACTGTGCAATTAACTGACTGGTCAGAGAATTTTAATGGAACTCCTGCAGATGAAGTTACATGAGTTTTTCCTCAACAACCTTAAACTGAGGCACTGCTGGGATTTGAACCGAGGATCTCCTGTTTACTAGACAGGCGCCTTGACCAACTAAGCCACAGCACCACGCTGAAGTCCAAAGATGTACAGAGGATCTTAAAATATTTCAACATAAGTAACTGATCATCATCACTCTTACCAAATTTTGTCTCCTGTGAAAAGCAGTCAATCACCAAATTTCCTTCTCCCAAACACAGCATGAGCCATAAAATTACTACTGCGCTTGCTTCACTTGTCACGATCCTGCAGTTAACACAACCAGACTGATATACTACAATAATGATTAAGAATCACATGTAGACTACTGTCTGATTCATATTTGGCTCAGAGCACTTTAAACACGCTTGCAAGACAACCAAGTTCATGCCACAGACATTCTAGTCCCACTGATGGAAATCCAAATTGAAGTCGGCCAGGATGCAACGTCTTTGAAAGGAATGCTAAACTTCTGTACAAGTAAAGACGGGCTTCCTCCCCATCGGGGAATGTAACCACAGTCTTCCATGTGACAGAGCGAAGACACTGTGCAGTCGACTTTGACTTCCGTTCCTTTGCAGAAACACAATCGAAAAACAAAGTCGCTTCTGCTCAGTTTTGAGCTAAGGACCTTTTAAATGTGAGGCAACCATGACACCTACTCCACTACAGAAACTGACAATGTAGGAGCTGCACCCTGAGTTATACCTGTTGATCAAGTGTCTTTCAGTTTTTTTAAAGCCTCATCTGAAACCCCATTCAATGCAATCTGACTTCTTTCAAAAACCATGGACCCGCCCCCCTGGTGGGCATCAGATAGACTCCAGGTGGAAGTCTTACTTTTTTTTGTTTAGTGGCTCACTATATGCCAATATAGAAAGAAGTTGGACTTGAGAGTTTGTGAGGTTGGATGCTGCACGCTGACTGGTTGTGTGTCCGGGACGCTTCAAGGACATCTTTTCTGCCATTCTTTGCTCCAAACATTTGGACACAGCTTTGAGGAGTTAGACATGTGGCATTATTGCAGTGAAGCTGACTAATGTGTGTGGTACTGTGGCCGAGCAGTCCAAGGCGCTGGAAATCACATACAGTCCTCCACGCTACCAACTGAGCTACGAAAGGGAGCCACTAAAAACGTGTTTGATTCTCAGCTTATGTGTTATGTGTTATGTTAGAAACTCTGCTGCTTGTAATATAAAACACAGCTGCTCTCCATGTGATACAACAGTGGTCACCTCCTGTCTGTCGGCAGACTCATCACCGTGGATGAGGCCGATGAAAAGGATGACCTTTGAACCAGCAACCTCAGGATTTCAGCTGTTAGCCTCTACAGGCCTCCACACTACCAACTGAGCCACACATGACACCCTGAGAGACGATACCTGAGCAGGAGAACTAGTCACTGCATGTACAGCCGCTTCTTATCTGGAGTTTTTTTCTGTCATCTATAATAAAGTAGAAAAGAGACACAGCTCCACAGTAACAGAGGTGTGCTGCTGTAACGCTGAGTGCTGGATTCATGTTCAGTTTATGGTTTTAGAATCAGTGATGCATTCATGTAGAAACATCAGTTTAATGTTGCTGATTTCATCAGGTTATATTCTGCTGACCAGACTGAATCAATAAAGTTTTATTTCGTGGGGTAGATTGTTTGAAGGAGCCGTCAGCTCCAAAGATTTAACCCCAATTCCGCTGCGTCACAGCTCCGGAACAGCTTCTGCATCCAGCAGCCCTCCGCAGCAGATCAGCAGAGTAACAGATACGTAGAGTCCGAATATTTCCGGATGCCGGAAAACGGCCCATAACAGACTCTCAGAACAGGTCGAGCGGGACGGAAAATAATACGAAGTGTATTTTCAAAAACAAAACACACCTGGACGGGGACAGACCTGAAATCAACAGGTCATCCCGTTGACTCCGTGGACGAGGAGACCAAATGACAGAATAATCCATCATCCGCCACATCCGGTAAAGACACCCATAAAAAGGATGCAGCGTGGAATACCAAAGCAGGAGTAAGTGGAGGGATGATAAATTACTGATTTGACCCAATAAATATCATCTGGTTCTCTTTATATTTATCGGTGAGAGTACGGAGGAGTTCTGGAGACATTCCGCATCCAGTGGAATCCGGTTACACCCATAACAGAGGAAACACACACACACACACACACTCAGATGGGACCACCTGACTTCCAGTAACCGCAGCAGCTGAGAGGAAAAGTGTTCAGAGTTCAGCCTCCATTTTGAAGCAGTCGGAGCAGAAGCAGGGAAACTGAAGGCTGAGGCCGGTGAGTGTTAACATTATTATTATTTCACTGTCAGTTTGTCCCTGTGGACTGTGGAGGGACGAAGACTCACAGTGGACTTCTGTGGATATACATGTAGATATTGTCTTAAGTTTTTCCATGGAAGCTGCAGTTAAAGTTCACCTTCACTCATCAGCTGCATGAAGATCAGTTCGACCATCAGGTAACATAACCAACAGCCTTCATCCTGTTTGTGTCAGTGAATGTTGAACTGATTTAAAGTCAACAAAATGGGAATATTCAAAGATTTAGCTATATTTATCTATAAAATACTGAACTTCACTCCATCTCACTACTACAAATCAAAAAGTGACATATTTAAGGTATTTATATTTACAAATTTTCTTTGAAAACTGACAGTTTGATGCTCATATCTGAGACCATGATGATCATTTTCAACCAGCTACCATCTCAGATATATAAAGAAGAGTAACTAACTGAGATGGGCTGTTGAAGAGTTGAAGAACATGACAAAAAGACAGGAAGATAGACAAAGTGATAAAAGAACACAAACTGCTCAGTTCTGTTTAATGTTCACGATTAAAGGAAACTGTTATATTAATTTAAATGTTGCAGTCAGTGAATGCTTTAATCGTGATGATGAGCCATTAAACTCCTCACAGCTCCCTGTTCAGATTCCAGATAAAGAGGGTTGGTTGTGGATGATGTGGTGACTTCGTAACAAGATCTCTTCAAATGTTTGTGATAAAGACATGAACTTACTGCTGAAAACATCAGCATGATATCAGTTAAACCAGCAGAATATCATCTGACAACTCACTTGAATTGAAGATAGTGAAGTGTCAGCATTCTTTTTTTTTCTAATAAGAATGAATATAATTCTATCTTGAGTAAATGTCACTGTAAACTTTAATAATTATAGTTCTGATAAGGATCTTTATAGAAATAAACAGAAACCTGCATGATCTACATCAGTCAGATTATTATTCTGTGTGATTGCGATAGATCATCAAGTGTAGAGAGCAGCAGGGTCCCCTCTCCTCCTCCAGCAGCATCGCACACAAATGTTGTGAGCAGTAATGTATTTCTAGGCAGCAGATTTAAATCAGACTGGTTCTTTTTTATTTCCCCGACAATCTGTCTCTTAGGACTAACAGTGTTCTCTTCTAAAGTTACTTTCTGCCATTCACCTTGTTTCATTTAGGTCAGAACTTGGGCTTTCAAATAATGTGTTTTCTTTTGTCAGTTTGATCAATCATTGTTTCCTCTTCAGTAAAATTGAGCGAGCTTCTTCAATAATTACATTTTTCCGAAAGAAAAATACTGAGCTAAATGCAAACCAAACAATTGAGGGTGTGTTGGTTATCACCATGTAGTGGACAGATAGTAGAACTTCATCACATCCTGTTTGTTTCTTATCAGGAGAAAGAAAACTGTTTGAGTAATGAAGAAGTGAAGAACGAGCAGCTACATGTTTTCTGAACACACAAAGCTGGAATGTGTGTAAATCAACCTGAAGTGAGTTCAGCAGGAGAGAATCTGTATATTTCTGATCAACAGGATCACTGTGATCACATTGTACTTGTTGATTTAGATCTTTATGTTACTTTTGGCAGCAGTTTGATTATAATCTGAGTTAATTGATGGAGGTTCCTCAGAACTGGTCAGCTGGCTAAGAGGCCTCTGAACTCAGTTTGACTTCAGTTTCCATGGTTCATTTGTCTTCCAATACATTTAGAAACAATAAGAAACAAAGGCAGCACTTTAATATGACCAGTTTGTTCAGCAGAAACAGTTTGATTTCTCCACACTGTGACTGATTTAATGTAAAATGTTCCCACATTGTTTATCACCATCTAGTGGACAGATAGTAGAACTTCATCACATCATGTTGGTTTCCTGTGATGAGGAAGAAAACTGGTTCAGTAACATTGATGTCAAATCCTTCCACATTGAAGTGACTATAATGTTTTTAGGAAAATACATTTCATTGTTTATCACCTCTTGCTAGAAGGACACTGATTTAATACATGTAATATTCAAGGTATATGTCTTCTAAAAACATTGTCTCAGTTCTGTTGCTTTTTTAAGACTGAAACCACAAAAACGTGCAGTTTTTTTAAGCTGAAGACAGTAGATGAAGAGAGATGTCGGTTTAAAGTTGAAGCAAACGACAAAAGATACAAATACGAAACACTTGCCCATGGACATTTATGTTTTGTCTTCTTTCTGCATCATTTTCCTCTTTGACAATTAATAAGGTATATGAATAGTAGACATTAGAATTGAATATTGAAATGATGAAGATTTATTTTTTGCAAGGTTTTTTAGATGGACACAACAAATTAATCTTAAGTGATTTTTTTTTTTTTTTTTTTTTTTTAAATCAACTTTCACGATGAGGGAATAGGGTTCAGGTTAAGTGATTTCCTTGAACTGCTGTGCCGTGTTTCTGTTGAGCAATGACAGCACAAACATGTCTTTATTGGTCTGAAACCTTGAATGAACTTGGCTGAAAGAATTTAACTCTTATGGGCAATATGCAAACATTGCTGAACACCACAATATGGATCACAACCTTACTTTTCACTATTTCAATTCAGAAATAAATATATGAAAGTCCAAAACGGACTCATATTTCAAACACCCCAAAATAGCTGCAGACTTGAACTATGAACAAAAATTACAACCTCTGAACCAAAAAAACAAAACAATAACTACAACCAAAGAATAATGTGGCTGTGTTCATACCATGAAATTTGACTGTATACTGTGGACTGTATAAAAACAGTTTTTTTTTAAACAGCATCACATGATCATTGATGTGAATTCATCTATTACTTAATCGGAGGTGACAGAACCCAACTTTAACCCCTGAATGTACAGTATACTGCATTTTCCACTTTCCACAGTCACGTGAAAGTACATTCCTGATAGCAGCACCAACATTGTCCGAATTAAATACATGAGTGATTACAGTCTGCTAGATCTACTATTATGTTTAGTAGGGCCATACTAGCCCTCATATCTGGGACAGACGTATGATGATAACATTGATTGAACAGCTTATGTTACAGCTTCAGCTGGTGTCTTCACACCATCAATTTCTAAGAATTTCAGAAGAAATGATTGAAACTGATAGGCCATAACGTTAATCGATCATATTGTTGAGTTATCCAGGACACTTTACTGTTTATGTGTTGAGAAACATTAACAATATAATTAAAACTGACAGTGAGGAAAACGCTTACAGGCAGCGGGTCCTCTCCAGTCTGTCCAATGACTGGCCTGCTTAAAATGAAAATAAAGAAATAAAAACGTTGAGCGATGTAGCGGTTTGTAGTTAAAAAATTATAAAGAAATGCAGAAAAGCAATGGAGCTTCCGTGCTCTTGAGTACCGACATGCACACTACCCCTGTAGCTATTGTAGCTATCAAGGTAGTGCCTTGGAGCCACCTGTCAACTTAAACCAATCAGGTGACTCAGTCTGACATAATCAGTGACGTCAGAGGACTGTGTGTGTTTGGATTTGCTTGGTATTTTTGGGTATGTAGCTTTGGAACAAACTGTCCTGTTTCTTCTTTGTCTTCTGTCAGTCAGAAAGTGTTTCCCTCTCAGACCAACTCCGTCCTGAAGATGGACTGTAATGAGAAAGAGGAGGCCAGATCAGAGTCTCCAGGATCAACCGGTCTGTCTCTGAAGTCTGACTGGTCCAAACAGTTTAATCCTCCAGGCTTCAGTAATGAACCTGGACCCTCAGAGACAAAGTAAGAGACTGAGAATAAAAATCTGTTCATAGATTAATATTCATGATCCTGAATCATTAGTGCGGATACAGGAAGACACTGAGATGGATCTTCTGGGCTTTGTCACCGGAAACTACTGATGTTTTTCCCCGGCCATTTTATATCAGTCAGATCATGTCAGTTATAAAGAAATGTTTTCACAGAGACAGGAAGAGAAAAAGACATATCTTTGAAGAGGAGCAGCCGTCTCACTGTGCTCAGTGTCAGGACGTCCTGAAGGATCCAGTCTCTACCAGCTGTGGACACTGGGTCTGCAGACAGTGCTGCACCTCACACTGGGACCAGTCTGCTTCTTCAGGAGACTCCTCCTGTCCCCAGTGTGGACAAAGATCCAGAACCAGACCAGGTCTACAGACCAGCCCTGAACAGAGTGAGACTGAACTTCTGACTGACGTCTTTAGTTTTCCATCAGATCCTCAGACTCTCTGTCTTCAGTCTGACGTTGTCTCTTCTCTGTCAGCAGATCGTGTTCTACAGGAGGTTTTAGATCAACATAAGATCAGTCTGAGGACCAGATGTCAACATGTGACTGAAGGAACAGGAAGTGGAACCCTCCTCAACAGGATCTACACTGAGCTCTACATAATAGAGGGACAGAGTGAAGAGGTGAATACCCAACATGAGGTGAGGCAGCTGGAGACAACTTCTAAGAAGAAGAGCCTCCATGATGCTCCAATCAAATGTCAGCACATCTTTAAAGTCTCACCTGACCAGCAGAGACCCATCAGACTGGTTCTGACCAACGGCGTCGCTGGAGTTGGAAAAACTTTCTCTGTGCAGAAGTTCAGTCTGGACTGGGCAGAGGGCTTGGAGAACCAGGATGTCAGTCTGCTGGTTCTGCTTTCGTTCAGGGAGCTGAACCTGATCAGAGATCAGCAGTACAGTCTTCTCAGGCTGCTTCATGTTTTCCATCCAACATTGCAGAAGATCACAACAGAGCAGCTGTCTGCCTGTAAAGTTCTGTTCATCCTGGACGGCCTGGATGAAAGCAGACTTTCACTGGACTTCACCAACAGGGAGGTCGTGTCTGACGTCACACAGGAGTCATCGGTCCACCTGCTGCTGACAAACCTCATCCAGGGGAATCTGCTTCCCTCGGCTCTGGTCTGGATCACTTCCAGACCTGCAGCAGCCAGTCAGATCCCTCCTTCATGTGTTGACAGGCTATCAGAAATCCGAGGCTTCACTGACGCCCAGCAGGAGGAGTACTTCAGGAAGAGGTCCAGGGATGAAGAGCTGTCCAACAGAATCATCTCACACATCAAGAAGTCCAAGAGCCTTCACATCATGTGTCAAGTCCCAGTTTTCTGCTGGATCATCGCTACAGTTCTGGAGCACATGTTGACTACAGACCAGCAAGGAGAGCTGCCCCAGACCATGACTGACCTGTACTCACACTTCCTGCTGGTCCAGACCAGGAGGAAGAGGATCAAGTACCATGAGGGACATGAGACAAGTCCACAGGAGCTGATGGAGGCTGACAGGGAAGTTCTTCTGAAGCTGGGCAGGCTGGCGTTTGAACATCTGGAGAAAGGGAACATCATGTTCTACCAAGAAGACCTGGAGCAGTGTGGTCTTGATGTCACAGAGGCCTCGGTGTACTCAGGACTCTGTACTGAGATCTTCAAAACAGAGAGTGTGATCTTCCAGAAAACAGTCTACTGCTTTGTTCATCTGAGTGTTCAGGAGTTTCTGGCTGCAGTCTACATATTCCACTGTCACACCAACAGGAACAAGGAGGTCCTGAAGAACTTTCTGGGAAAAAAACGCCAAGTTTCAGCCCTGGAGGACTTCCTGATCACAGTCATGGAGAAATCCCTCAAAAGTAAAAATGGTCACCTGGACCTGTTTGTCCGCTTCCTTCATGGTCTCTCTCTGCAGCCCAACCAGAGACTCTTAGGAGGTCTGCTGGGTCAGACAGAAACCAAACCAGAGACCATCCAGAGAGCCATCAACAACCTGAAGAGGATGAACAGTTATTTTACCTCTCCTGACAGAAGCATCAACATCTTCCACTGTCTGATGGAGCTGAACGATCACTCAGTTTATCAGGAGATCCGGGAGTTCCTGAAGTCGGAGACCAGATCAAAGAAGGAACTCTCCCTGATCCACTGCTCAGGTCTGGCCTACATGCTACAGATGTCAGAGGACGTTCTGGATGAGTTTGATCTGGAGAAGTACAACACATCAGAGGAAGGACAACAGAGACTGATCCCAGCTGTGATGAACTGCAGGAAGGCTCGGTGAGTCCACTCTCATTCTCATCCATCCTTCCGATGTGTTTAAATCCAATCTGATTCAGATGGTGTTTCACTGTCAGCTGTTTGTTTTCAGATGATTCAAATGCTGCCAGAGATAAATATTCACTTAGTTGTGTTTCTAGTGGAAATCCCAAAGACCGATGACATCAGCAGGTATCAGTGACTGATCATCTTCAGCTTCACTGTTCACTGATCTCAAGTCAGTGAAAATTAAATCAGTAGACAGTCAAATGTTTTCAGGTCAACATGGCCTCATGGTCCCTCAGAGGAGACAGACCTGGATCAGGTCCCTGACAGACTGAGGACCTGATGGAAGACCAACTGACCGCATTTTGTCTCTTCATCTGAAAAATTTAATCTCTGATGGTGTGAGAGAGATGAGAACAACAGTTTCATGTCAGAGAGAAAAGATTCAGTGAAAAGAGAAAATCTGAATCCACACAGGAAGTCTTGGCGTCTTTAGTCCTTGAACCCTCCAGACAAATTTGTAGTGTCGTCTTTCACAGTGACATATTGTGTAATGTGTGTCATCACAGACTTGTTGGTTGTGGACTCTTAGAGACTGAGTGTGATGTCGTGGCCTCAGCTCTAAAGTCCAACCCCTCCCATCTGAGAGACCTGGACCTGAGTCAGAACAACATAGAGGATTCAGGACTGAAGCTGGTGTGTGCTGGACTGGAGAGTCCAAACTGTGGACTGGAGACTCTGAGGTCAGTTCACTGACTGGACCTGCTGTAGTTTGAGTGTTGTGTTGTTGTTTGAATGATGTGTGTTGAGACATGATGATGACCCACAATAACACAAAGATCATTGAGGACATTTCTTATTGATTATTAATGATTTGATTGTCATCTTTTATTCTTTACTCAGGTTGGAGCGCTGCGGTTTGTCAGAGATCAGCTGTTCTTCTCTGGTCTCAGCTCTGAAGTCCAACCCCTCCCATCTCAGAGAACTGGACCTGAGTTGGAACCACCTGAAGGTTTCAGACCTGAAGGATCTGTGTGATCTTGTGAAGAGTCCAGACTTCAGACTGAAGACTCTGAGGTCAGTAGAGTTGGACTCAGTTCATGTTCCTTTCAGTAATATTGTTTAAATCCAGTATCAGAGCAAAGACTCAGTGTTTCCTGTGAACCTTCAAACTCCTCAGTGAAGCTGTGAGAGGAGAACAGAAACAGATTTCAGAATTAGACAGAAAGACAGAGAGAAAACAGTCAGCCAATCAGATCAGTCAGAGGACTGTTGTGATCATGTGACCATCAAATGAAGCAGATTCCAGCTGAAGAACTCAGAGATGTTCAGATTCTGGTCCTCGTCCATCAAACTGTCAGATCTGAGCTGAGACTGTTTGTTCTCTGATCAGGTTCATCTGTCACAGCTCTGAGATCAGTCTGACTGAAAGCTGCACATCACTGATCTTCTTTCATCACACTGTCACCATGTGGTCTTTCTGCAGACCAGAATCTGTCTGTCTGTCTGTCTGCCTGTCTGTCTGTCTGTCTGTCTGCCTGTCTGTCTGAGTCCCTCTGTTTAAATGGACCTTCAGTAAATCATCAGTAAAGTGATGAACCTTCATGACTCAGCTCTTTATCTCCACTGTGGACTCAGAGAAATGTGCTGAGTCAGCAGACTTGTGGTCTGTGAGTTTCCAGCTCAGTGTGTTCACTCCAACACGTTAACATGAGCTGAGAGGAAGCAGCTGCTGCACATCTGGACTGAACAGGACTGAAGTCCCTGCAGGTCTTTATGCTGGATCTGCATCACTGACTGACAGCTGATGGACAGAGTCAGGAAACACTGATGGATCTGCTCTCTTCTTCTCTACACAGCTGGAAGTGGAGTTGGTGAAGAGGAAGGTGTCTGCTGATGGAGGATCAGCTGCTTCCTGATGATCCAGATGTTGCAGCAGCAGCTTGTCCAGACTCTGGACCATGTTCCTGGGAGGTGGAGAGGAGAGCTTCATCCAGCAGAGACTGACAGAGGAATCAGAACTGGTCTGAGAACAGAGTCCAGTCCACCATGATCCCAGAGACTCCTCAAGTCCTCCTCTCCTCTCAGCCAGCTCCTCCAAACTCCACCTGGGGTTTAGGTTCAGCTTCTTCTGGACCCTTTGGGCTGCTTTGGGGACATTTCTAGAAGCATTTTTGCTGTAAAATATGAAATATTTTCTTGTAAAAAACATGACTGTCAGTCGTCACAGATGAAACTTTTAAAATGGCCTTTTCTTTCTATCATAAAAATGAGGCATATTTTTTAAAATGTTTATCTACAATAGTTCTTACTTTTATCCACAAATGGCAAAAAATTGTCAATAAATAAAAGGATGCTGGAAGAGCAGAACTCAAGACATGACACTGCAGCTGCGTAGTTTATCTTCAGAAAGGACAATTTTTATTTAGTGTACTAAAGTATTTTTAGAAAACAAACGTAACACCCTGTTTTAATCTGAGTGTTTGTGTGGATGTTGATGGGGCCTGGGTGGGATATTTTCTTGTTTATTTTTATATTTTAATGTGTAAAGCACTTTGTGCAACTTTGTTCTTTGTTTAAGAGGGGCCGTATAAATAAACTCAATGAAGTTTAAAGTAGGGATTGATATGTTTGGTTCAGGGATTGGTTGATGTGATGTAATACAGTCCAATAATGGTCTGGAAGAGAGGGTCCACACTTTCAGGTTTCTTGGCGTCTTCGTCTCCGCCGACAAAGCAATAACCACCCTGAACTGCCATATGCGCTGACTCTCATAAACTCTGTGCACCTTACTTCTATGTTTATATTGTATACTGTATATATTTCTCATATTTTGTCTGGTTTTTGTTTTTGTTTTTTTATTTTATTTTATTTTTTTCCCAAACACTTTCTTTTACGCTGTCGTTTTTGCACTGATACTGGTGATACTCATTGTATATTTCATTGTACTGACGTAATATGACAATAAAGGCATTCTATTCTATTCTTGTAGTGCGGCAGACTGTCAGCTCAGTGTGTGAATGTGCTGCTGCTGAACTGGGACTCATGAGTTCCACTCTGAACCAATGAGTCATGAATCATGAGTCTGACTGTGAACCAGTCTACAGTATGTGCTGTGGGTGAGTGACAGCTCATAGCGGGGAGGGAAAGGGAGTGAAACAGCAAACCAGAGCTGCTGCTTTTCCTCCTTCTTTCTATATGAACATGAGCACCATGATGCACACTGCTGTGTTCTCATATCAAGCTCATGTTCACCTTCTTTCTTTCACAGGGAGAACATGAAAGAAGCTGAAGCTGAACTCAGCCTTCCAACTTTAGTGCTCCGTGTCACAGACTGATCCATTTTCTGACGTTATAGTCCACACCAGGCTGCAGCCTCTCTGTGTGACACTTTGTTCATCATTATTTTCACACTTTAGTTCCTGCTTCTTTTCATTTAGGCTCCATGTAGGCTGTTCATGATGACTTTGTTTGTGTGTGGCTGTTTTCTTCTGAATGTGGGATCTCTGTCTGAATGAAAGTTTCACAATCACTGCCTCAGACTGCATTCAGAAGGAATTGTTGAAGTCATAGAAGCTGAAGAGTTGATGACAGCTAAAGGAAGCTAGAATGCACACTGCTCTCTGACAGAGTCGGCCTCCCTCCACATTTAGGAGGCTTTTTCACTTCTTACAACAGCTGACAAAGGGCTCATCTGGGATTTGAACCCCGGACCTGTCACACCCTGAGCCAGAATCATCCTGATTGTTCCTGGAATGGTTTGGTTAGTCAGAGTGTGTCTGTGTGTGTTCTTGTCTCTCTGAGTGGTTGGAAATGAAAATGGAGATCGGTAGAAGCAGATGACTCTGAGGATGAATGAATGTTTCACTGACAACATCAACAACCGTTTACTCACCCCATAACGAGGCTGTGTGACGTCACTGGAGATCAAAGGCATTTCCTGTCCTTCATCGCTCTCCCACGCTACACCAACTCAAACGTCACACTCGCGTTAGATTCAGCCGGAACGGCGCATGCGCACGAAGAAGCTGACATTTGTCTCGCGAACGAATGAAGTGAAATACAAATCAGCTGTTATTAGACAAATAAGTGGCGTTAAATTGAACTAAAACCAAATCTGTTGGTTTGTTCCTCCTAATACTTATTAAAATGCGTCTTTTCCTTTCGCTCATTTTTGCAATCACAGACTGAGCGAAGCTGCGCACCTGTGTGTGTGTGTGTGTGTGTGTGCTCTCTGCTGGTCTGAGCTCTCAGTTCATTTAAATGCTTTGTTGGATCTGTCTGTCTGTATCATGTCAGAAACTCTGAAACACTCTGAACCTCTTTAAAACACGCTGGATTTACTGATATCAAAGTGTCCAGCGGTCCATGATGGATTATTATAGAAAGATATCAACTTTAATGTAAATACATTGTTGCATATTAATACAGACATTAGAATAATCATCTGTGAAAGGCTGCTGATGCCTGGAGATTCATGACGTCATGGTAAAAGGTGTTAAATATGCATTGGTGGTTCAGTGGTAGAATTCTCGCCTGCCACGCGGGAGGCCCGGGTTCGATTCCCGGCCAATGCAGAGTAACTCTTTACCAACATCCAGATGTCAGAAACACAGTGCTGCTTGGAAAATACCCAGATAGACTCCAACACACTGTGACTTTGTGAAACAACCAGTGGAGCCCCCTGGTGGTCAGTAGAAGTGCAGCCCCTCTGAGCTGGTGGCAGACCAAGGCTTCAGTCTGCACACATCTTCCACATGTGATGGCACACACACTGTGTATTGTGGCAACATCCGTCCCCTCAGAGAGAATCTGCTCTTTAACCCTCCTGTCGTTTTCACCCCCCGCCCCTTACTTTAGTGTTCCTGCTCTGTTTGATACGGTGGCCGATAAGTGCAAAACTAAATTACAAAGTGCCAAACACTTTTACAAGGCGTGAAAATAATTTACATGTTGGGAAACATTTTATTCAACAAAATGACACAAGACAAACACTTTTCCCACGGACAAAACAAATTGACATTTGAGAAAACAAATTTACATGTTGCGAAACCAATTTCCAAACGACAGAATCTTCCGGAAGGGGAATGTACCAAATGCCGGAAGTGATCCAGAAGAAGATTGACTGTGAGCTCAAAAAGTTTGTGTCGGTTTGTGTGGCGGGAAAACTTTGCGGAGTGAAAGTTTATGGCAGCATGGAGTAAATGATGTTTTGGCCGTTTTGTGGAAACAACTTGAGCCAATTTACGCGGTTGTGTTTTCCGTGCGGACGATCTGTAGAATGTTTAACGTTGATGAACGGACCAGACGGAAGGAGCACGCGCACAGGAGACATCTAATAAACAGCCGGAAAATGCTAAACAAGCTAAGTGTAGCATCGCGCTAACTAGCTGAAGCCGCTGTCAGACATGCAGTGAATTAAAGTGCACCGTTTCATTTAGCAGCCAATCGTTGTCTTCACGGAATAGCAACGCGTTTAGTTAGTATGTGTTGCTAGTTATTTTTTTTTATTTTTTTATGATTTTAGGCTTTCAGTTATGCTAAATGCACAATTGTTGCTGATTGTTTTAGCTGCTGCTAACTTTCTGTTTTGATACGGAACTCCGTTCATTCCAGCAGAACAACCATGAACATCATATAAACAATTCATGGAGGACAGAAAGTCAAAGTCAAAAGAACTGTGGGCCGAAAGGAAACAGGTCCAGGTACGTGTGTGGATATATCTGTAAAATATGGAAGTCAATATGTGTGTGTGTGTGAAATGAATGATATCTTTTTGTAATTTTAGCAGATAAACATGGATTGATGGCGCCACATGGAGCTGATTTAAAAGCTCAGAGAGGGAAAACACTCCCATTATATACAGATCCGGAGGTAGCAGCACCTGATCTACTGAAGCATGATGTGAAGTTTACACGGTGCAAACATCAGCCTGCGGACTCTTAAAAGGATGATTCCTCTCCAAACGCCATCAGGTTGGAACTTCGTGGACCTGGACAACTGTTTGGCTATCGGACGATGTGGCAGGTACTCAGACAAAAGTCCAATCTTCGAGTGAAGAGAGATGATGTGATGAATGAGAGAGCACGCAGAAGGTTTCTAAGAAGAAGCTGCTCCTCAATGGGAGCGAACTGTATGTGGCATGCAGATGGTTCTGATAAACTGGCTCTCTCAGGACGCATGGATGGATTTTTTTCACCTAAAGTGCTGTGGCTCCAATGTGGACCGACAAATAACAAGAAGCCAACAGTGATCGCTGAGAATCTCCTCTCATGAGACTGAGGACTGATTGTGGCACGGAGAATGGCATTATGGCTGCCATTCAGTCTCCCCTACGCCTCCATCATGATGACTGCTGCTCTGGGCCGTCCAGCCACATGTATGGCTCATCCACGAATAAGCAGCGTGTTGAATCCTGGTGGGCCATATTTAGAAGGGGAAGGTAAGTGGCCTTCATGAAGTCATTTTATTATGACTGACCTTTCATTTGATTTTTATCTTTATGTTCTATCTCAGATGAACTCCTCTGAACATATATAATAATTGAGGCTGGGACTTGAAGCGTTCATTTCAATTCATTCATTACAAAGCCTTTAATGAATTAGATTTTTTTTAATGGAGTCCCACTTCTACTAATAATATATATTTACTTCCGATTCTGTCCATTTCTATAGGTCTCAGTTCTGGATGGAGTTGTTTGCTGGATACTTCAACGGGAGCCATGAGCATCAGTGCCTTCTGAGATGTTGCTATGGTGATGTTGGATGAGTGTGTGAGACTGTGGAACAGTCACAGGATTCACACTTCCAGAACAGCGTCATGTCCAATGAACTGTACTGCTGACCACACAGGTAATATTGGTGATGGATTGATATTTCCATGTTTGTTTTATTATTATTTTATTGGTTAAATGTAAATAAATAATATAAATGCTATTGATTCTATCTAACACAGATTTGGCTCCACAGACTGGATTTGAGATTGAACCAGCTGATTTGGATGCTGTTCCAGAGGCGAGCCTGTCAATAGCTCCATGTGGGGACTCAAACATGCAGGAGGACTTTGACTTTGTTATGGAGCACAAACAACTACAGAAGCCAGAGAACTGGGAGTCTGCAACAGAACTGTACATGAAGCTGAAAGAAACTGCTCAGCTGTGAGTCAGTGACAAAGGGAATTTTCCCTTCCTGCTTTATCAAGTGCTTGTTCATTGAGGTTTCTGTCCTATTTCTACTTTATTTATTTTTTAAATTAATTAATTTTTTTAATATACATGTCAAGAGCCATGAGATGACTGTGCTGTGATTTGGTATTAGACAAGTAACACAGAATTGAATCAAATATTGCCATGACTGAAAAATATGCAATTTTTCTGTTTTAAAATAGTTTGGAAAAAACTCATAACCAATCTATCACAGATGCAATCAGAAGGAAATATTTGCTTTTTTTTTATTGTTTGTCAACATAACATTTGCATTCCCATTGTTTCATTTCTTCAGATGAACAGGTACCAGAATCATTTGGAAACATAACAAGGAAAAGTGAATGACAAGCTAAGAAATCTGATCTGGAGTGGTGGAACACTGCAGTCTGTCTGAACACCAAGTGTCACAGCTTCATTTGTTCTGAGTTTGAAATCAATTGATAAAAACTATAGCAAAGTAATGAGTCCTATATTTTTGTAAGTATGGAATACAAAACTTCTTGAAATTTGTTTTGTCTAAAACTTAACAGTGAAAATCTTAACTGTGTGGAGAGAACAAAAACTAACAAAAAACAAAACACCTTTTCGGAGTCTGGTCTCGAGGGGTGATCTAGTTACCAATTACAAGTTACAGTTACAAATCCACAGTGTGTGAATCTAGGAGTGCTAATTTCAATGTGTTTGAACATGTATTGGGAACTGGGAATGGAGAGTCATCCAGGAACTCTATTCTTGGCGATGGTTCCAATCCGGACGGGGGAGGTGAAGTCAGCCCAGCTGCAAACATCAAAACATCCTCCAGAGACACAGCAGCCTGACCTTCTGCAAAGAAAAACCTTCAGTTACATCTTGGAAATGTATTTTCTCAACAAATTATAAAAAAAAAAAATTGTGATTTACAAACCTTCACAATAAAAGACACAGTCCGCCCAGTAGCCCAAAGTTTGACTTTCTTTAAGTCTCCTGTTACTTCCTGATGGACTGAGGTCAGGTTTGAAGAGTCTCAAGTTCCAGACCAGTGAGTGGCTTTTCAGAGTGGCACAGGACAGGGGCCAGCAAAGTAGGCTGTTGCTGCAGTGCAGTCAGAAACTGAAGAGCTGAAAGACCATCTTTGAATCTAAAAAGTCACCACAAACATTGTTTCACATTTAAATGACCTAAAGAAACTTCCATGTTTTCTAAAATGACTATCCACCCAAACATATAGAAATGAGTAAAAATGGTTGTGTTGAACATTACTGATTTAAAGAAGAACTCTGTGTCTTGCTTTGCACTTGGCAGGGTAAATGTTTTTGAAAAACAGTTCAAGCAACAAAGCGTATGTCATGTGATATATAAAGTTAATGATCATTAACCATTAGTTTTGTTTACATCTAACCCTGTTCATACCATTTGCATTGTACACCAAGAACTGATGTCCTTCTGGTCCATCAGAAATGGGCCGGTCTTTCAGATGTTTCATCAGTAGAGTTAAAGACTCTCGTCTCGGCCCACCTGTGTCAATTCCTTCTTCCTAAACAGCATCATCTGTGAATTTTACCAGCATGTCACAGGTTTCAGAATATGTTGAACATCTTACAAATGCAAATATCTTTCCCATGTAATCAATAAATTAATATTAAAATTAAGTGAATCACTGTTGTTTTTTTTACTTACCCGTAGCAAGTACTCCTGACTCAATTTGTTTCAGGTGGATCCAGATCCTCAGTGTCAGATATTACTGTCTGAAAAACAAATGAAAATGTCTGAAACAACACACTGAAAGCAAAGAACATCAGGCTGCCATAATCTGCCTTAATACCTGTCCAGGCTGAGCTGTGGATGAATCTCTGAAACATGATAAAATTGATAAACTGATTGACTTTATGATACAGAGTATAACAGAGCTTTGAGTAACATTTAGAGGTAGAGAGGAACCATAAGATTTATAAATAAGATTATTTAGTCATAAATTATATTACACATGATATTTTCTACCACATGTTCATCACAATCACATCAACAACTTGAAGACAAATTACTGCTTTTGTAAAAACTAATACCTACCCTTTATCTTCAGGTTTGTGTTTGGGAGAACTGTGTTTTTTTGGTTCAAAAACCTGAGAAGAAAAGCACACAATTGTCAGCAACTTTAAACAGCTTCCATTATTGTTCCCTCACCACATACAGTATATATCAATGGTGAAAGGTTATCAGGGTGTCTGATTGGAATAGTAAATGCCAAATAATCAAGACTTGGTTCTTCGACTTAACGCTTGAAACCAAATGCATATCCTATCAATAAATAAATTAATTAAAAAAAAAACAAAACGTAATCAAAGTACAAAAGGTAAAAATGAACGTACCACAGTGTCAGCTGCATTGAATTCAGCTGTGCTCCTCAATGTGATGACAATTTCAGAATCAGAGTCTGATGTATCAACCTCTGTAGTAAAAACAAACAACACATTATTAATTATGCTACATCAGAGTAAATAAATATATAAAAAATATTGAATGAAGAGATCCACAAACCTCCTCTAAAGTGTGTTTCTAGGCAAATGAAAAAAGTGCCTTTCCTATTTCCTTTTTATATTCTGCCAGTTTGAATGGGCTTTCTGACCCAGGCACATGGAGCACCTCTGAACAGTCTGGATACAAAAGAAGGTCTGCTCCTTCATCCATCTTCTTGTTAAATGTTCTCATTTCTTGGACAGCTTCCTTCAGTAGATCAGGTGCTGCTACCTCCGGATCTGTATATAATGGGAGTGTTTTCCCTCTCTGAGCTTTTAAATCAGCTCCATGTGGCGCCATCAATCCATGTTTATCTGCTAAAATAACAAAAAGATATCATTCATTTCACACACACACATATTTACTTCCATATTTTACAGATATATCCACACACGTACCTGGACCTGTTTACTTTCGGCCCACAGTTCTTTTGACTTTGACTTTCTGTCCTCCATGAAACGGTGCACTTTAATTCACTGCATGTCTGACAGCGGCTTCAGCTAGTTAGCGCGATGCTACACTTAGCTTGTTTAGCATTTCCGGCTGTTTATTAGATGTCTCCTGTGCGCGTGCTCCTTCCGTCTGGTCCGTTCATCAACATTAAACATTCTACAGATCGTCCGCACCGAAAACAGAACCGCGTAAATTGGCTCACGTTGTTTCCACAAAACGGCCAAAACATCATTTAATCTATGCTGCCATAAACTTTCACTCCGCAAAGTTTTCCCGGCACACAAACTGATACAAACTTTTTGAGCTCACAGTCAATCTTCTTCTGGATCACTTCCGGCCTTTGGTACATTCCCCTTCCGGAAGATTCTGTCGTTTGGAAATTGTTTCGGGATTTATAAGTGTTCTGCCACTTGTAAATTAGTTTTGTCCGTGGTCCGTTTTTTTATTATGTAATTTTGTTTAATAAAAGATAAAAATGTTTCCCAACATGTAAAAGTGTTTGGCACTTTGTAATTTAGTTTTGCACTTACCGGCCACCGTATCAAACAGAGCAGGAACACTAAAGTAAGGGGCGGGGGGTGAAAACGACAGGAGGGTTAAAGAGCAGATTCTCTCTGAGGGGACGGATGTTGCCACAATACACAGTGTGTGTGCCATCACATGTGGAAGATGTGTGCAGACTGAAGCCTTGGTCTGCCACCAGCTCAGAGGGGCTGCACTTCTACTGACCACCAGGGGGCTCCACTGGTTGTTTCACGAAGTCACAGTGTGTTGGAGTCTATCAGGGTATTTTCCAAGCAGCACTGTGTTTCTAACATCTGGATGTTGATAAAGAGTTACTCTGCATTGGCCGGGAATCGAACCCGGCCAATGCAATGCAGTTTTGCACTTACCGGCCACCGTATCAAACAGAGCAGGAACACTAAAGTAAGGGGCGGGGGGTGAAAACGACAGGAGGGTTAAAGAGCAGATTCTCTCTGAGGGGACGGATGTTGCCACAATACACAGTGTGTGTGCCATCACATGTGGAAGATGTGTGCAGACTGAAGCCTTGGTCTGCCACCAGCTCAGAGGGGCTGCACTTCTACTGACCACCAGGGGGCTCCACTGGTTGTTTCACAAAGTCACAGTGTGTTGGAGTCTATCAGGGTATTTTCCAAGCAGCACTGTGTTTCTAACATCTGGATGTTGGTAAAGAGTTACTCGGCATTGGCCTGGATGCTTATTATGTTTACATGCAACAATGTACTCACACTGCACAATGTACTGCTGGACACTTTCATATCAGTAAATCCACCGTGTTTTAAAGAAATTCAAAGTGTTTCAGAGTTTCTGACATGATACAGACAGACAGATCCAACAAAGCATTTAAATGAACTGAGAGCTCAGACCAGCAGAGAGAGCGCACACACACACACACACACACACAGTGGACGAGGTGCGCGATCCCAAAGATGAGCGAAAGCAGGAAAAGAAGCATTTTAATAAGTAGAAGGCAAACAGACATCTGAGTATGTGGGAGGAACAAACCAACTGATTTGGTTTTAGTTCAATTTAACGCCACTGAAAAACAGCTGATTTGTTTTTCACTTCATTCTTTGCTGAATAAAAATTGTCCTTTCAGAAGAGAAACTGCTGCCATGTCCTCTGTTGAGTTGAGCCCTTCAGCATCTCGTTATTTATTGACATGTTTTTTTTTTTTTTGCCACGTGGATAAAAATAAATATTGTTCAAGATAAGAAAAAACATTAAAGAAAAATACAATATTTTTATGAAGTGAAGAAAGGGCCAATTTAAAAGCTTAATCAGTGCTGAATGACAGTCAACATGTTCCACAATAAAATATTTTATAGTTTATACAAAAATGCTTGACTTGAGGACTTGAGGAGTCTCTGGGATCATGGTGGACTGGACTCTGTTCTCAGACCAGTTCTGATTCCTCTGTCAGTCTCTGCTGGATGAAGCTCTCCTCTCCACCTCCCAGGAACATGGTCCAGAGTCTGGACAAGCTGCTGCTGCAACATCTGGATCATCAGGAAGCAGCTGATCCTCCATCAACACACATCTTCCCCTTTACTGCCACGTCCAGCACCTGTGGAGAGAAGAAGAGAGCAGATCCATCAGTGTTTCCTGACTCTGTCCATCAGCTGTCAGTCAGTGATGCAGATCCAGCATAAAGACCTGCAGGGACTTCAGTCCTGTTCAGTCTCTCAGCTCATGTTAACGTGTTGGAGTGAACACACTGAGCTGGAAACTCACAGACCTCAAGTCTGCTGACTCAGCACATTTCTCTGAGTCCACAGTGGAGATAAAGAGCTGAGTCATGAAGGTTCATCACTTTACTGATGATTTACTGAAGGTCCATTTAAACTGAGAGACTCAGACAGACAGACAGACAGACAGGATTCTGGTCTGCAGAAAGACCACATGGTGACAGTGTGATGAAAGAAGATCAGTGATGTGCAGCTTTCAGTCAGACTGATCTCAGAGCTGTGACAGATGAACCTGATCAGAGAACAAACAGTCTCAGCTCAGATCTGACAGTTTGATGGATGAGGACCAGAATCTGAACATCTCTGAGTTCTTCAGCTGGAATCTGCTTCATTTGAAGGTCACATGATCACAACAGTCCTCTGACTGATCTGATTGGCTGACTGTTTTCTCTCTGTCTTTCTGTCTAATCCTGAAATCTGTTTCTGTTCTCCTCTCACAGCTTCACTGAGGGTTAGAGTGAAATAATATTACTGAAAGGAACATGAACTGAGTCCAACTGTACTGACCTCAGAGTCTCCAGTCTGAAGTCTGGACTCTTCACAAGATCACACAGATCCTTCAAGTCTGAATCCTTCAGGTTGTTCTCACTCAGGTCCAGTTCTCTGAGATGGGAGGGGTTGGACTTCAGAGCTGAGACCAGAGAAGAACAGCTGATCTCTGACAAACTGCAGTTCTCCAACCTGAGTAAAGAATAAAAGATGTGACTTTAGGAGACAAAGTTCCTGTTTGAAACTGTTGAATGTTTTATCATCTGTTCAGAACTGAAGTTTTAGAAAATGAAAGTCAAACAGCTGAACCAACAGGAAGCAACTTTACAACAGTCAAACAGCTAATAGTAATATTAATGACAACATGCTGCTGCTTCCATAAAGACGTAGTGACTCCACCTCTTAAACTCTACCAGCTCCACCTGTGGCTCCATCTGTACAAACTCCTGTTTATTTGAGATTCTGTCAGTCTCCAGCCAGCTCCACCCAGTAGATTTCCACAAACACACCTCCCGCTCAAGTCACACCTGCAACCTATGCAGTATCACCCCAACTGCTCTGCCTCAGCAAATCATCCACACCTCTGCATACCCTTCTAAAGCCCCAGCTCAACACTTACCACTTGTGAGATCATCTTTGCTAGCATGCAAGCCTTTCCAGCAACTTACCTTGGACTGATCACCCGTTGCCCAGCCATTTTCTCCCCCCAACCCCAAAGTCCCTGGTGTACTGGTTATCTGACCCCTCACCTGTCCCTGACCGTTCAACTGCCTGCACCCCTAGCGCTTGTTGGTTGGGACCGCTGAGCACATCAAGTACCTCGCTCCTGTTGAGCTGAACATATCACCACCTCAGCACCTAGAACAGGGTGTCAAACTCATTTTCACCAAGGGCCACAGTAGCATAATGGTTGCCCTTAAGGGGCCACATGTAAATGTAAGACAGAATACATGTAACTAAATGTAAGCAAATATAATGTAAAAAAAAACAAACACCCACATTACTCCACCAATCAATGATCAAATTATCCAAGTGAATAAAGAAAAATATCCAACACCAGTATGTCTGTTCTAAACTTTTTTGTTGTTTTTCTGGAAGGCTAACTTGCATACTTTGCTCCGTGTTTGTTGTCAAAATGCTGACGTAGATTGTACTCCGCCTCATAACGCAAAATACGTTATGTATAAGTAATCACCTTCCCATCTTTCATGAAAGCCTTACATGTACATCAATTTTTCTCTTCCTGATCATTTTGGGATCATTTGTATTTCTCCATTCCAATTGTTGAAAATCGCATTGATCTGGATACACTGCAATCTAGTGGCGGGTAACATAATCGGTGTGCATTGTAGAAGATGTAGTTTATGGTCAATGTACGCTTTTGACTTATTTATTTTAAAACAATCAGACTTTTTAAGCTCTCGGGGGCCACATAAATTTACGTGGCAGGCCACATCTGTCCTGCGGCCCTTCATTTTGACACATATGGCCTGGTGGTAACATCGAGGAATCTCCCACTAGCGACGTGGGTTCAAGCCCTGGTTGTTCTATCATTTACTGCACGTTCAATAAAGACTTGACTGCATCCGCCTGTTGCCTCACATTTGGGTTCTTTCCTGTGTCTGGCCATGACAAGATCAGACTGAACTCTGGACAAAAGTCAAAACATGGTTCACAATATCTGGAACATTTTCATTTCACTCAGCGGTGACCACGTTTAACAAACATGCTGACTTTGGTCTGAATCTCTCAGTCAGTCTGCTTTTGTCACATGACTTTATAGTCATGTTGGAACAAGAAAACACTGAAAATATTTGTTTATGCCAATGTGGAAAAATGTTTCCTGTCATTTAAAAACGGAAGGATTTTTCTTCTTTTCCTCAAGTTTTAAATCTGTAGTTCAACATTTCTGTGCCACACTGACTGGACTAAACCAGAGAAGAAGAAAACAGACGTCAGCATGAAGATCCTCAGTGAGGATCAGTATAATATCAGCCTGATGTCTGCAGGTCAGAGTCACCACAACTGTAACATCATATTAATCTGAGAGCAGAAATAAAACATGAGTCTGACCTCAGAGTCTCCAGTCTACAGTGAGGACTCTTCAGAAAACCACACAGATCCTTCAGTCCTGAATCCTGCAGGTTGTTCTCACTCAGGTCCAGTTCTCTGAGATGTTTAGAAAATGAAAATAACAACAATAATAATAATAATAACTATAATAATAATAACAACAATAACAACAACAACAATAATAATAATAATAATAATTACTGTTATTATTACTATTAGAAAAACTCGAAACATGTTTTTGATCAAATGTGAATAAATTCAAGTTCTATGTAAAGAGAAATTTTGGATTATACATTATTATATGTATTCTGGATATAGAAAAGATCTACAATAACTGAATTGACCTCAGAGTCTCCAGTCTGCAGTGAGGACTCTCCAGAAAACCACACAGATCCTTCAGTCCGGAATCCTGCAGGTCATTGTGACTCAGGTCCAGTTCTCTGAGATGGGAGGGGTTGGACTTCAGAGCTGAGACCAGAGAAGAACAGCTGATCTCTGACAATCTGGAGTTCTCCAACCTGAGGAAAGAATAAAAGATGTGACTTTAGAAAACAAAGTTCCTGCTTGAAATGATTCAATGTTTCATCATCTGTTCAGAGCTGAAGGTTTAGAAAGCAGACGTTTAGAAAATGAACGTCAGACAGCTGAACCAACAGGAAGCAGCTTCACAACAGTCAAATACAAACAGTGACAAGATTTCATGAGAAAATGAAACAACACTGTAAAAAACCTGAACTGACTCAAACTGTCAACATTGTGATTTGAACACATCAGAAATAACCAAACAGCAGAGTCAGCTGGGATGAGCATCAGCACCTCTAAATCGGAGGCCATGGTTCTTAGCAGGAAACTGGTGGCATGCGTACTCCAGGTAGGAAATTAGTCCTTACCCCAAGTGAAGGAGTTTAAGTATCTCAGGGTGTCGTTCACGAGTGAGGGTAAGATGCCGGAGAATTGGAGCAGCAGGGGCGGTGTTGCATTTGCTAACGCACTGTTGTGATGAAGAGGGAGTTGAGCCAGAAGGCAAAGCTCTCTATCTACTTGTCAGTCTTTGTTCCTACCCTCTTCTATGGTCATGAGCAATGGGTCATGACTGAAAGAACGAAATGGGTTTCCTCAGGAGGGTGGCTGGAGTCTCCCTTAGAGATAGGGTGAGAAGTTTGGCCATCCGGGAGGGACTCGGAGTAGAGCCCGTTAAGGTGGTTCGGGCATCTGATAAGGATGCCACCGGGATGCCTCCCAAGGGAGGTGTTCCTGGCATGTCCAGCTGGGAGGAGGCCACGGGCCAGGCCAAGGACAAGGTGGGGAGATTATATCTCCACTCTGGCCTGGGAGCGCCTTGGGATCCCCCAGTCAGAGCTGGCCAATGTGGCCAGAGAAAAGGAAGTTTGGGGTCATCTGGGAGTTCATACTTTCACTCTGTTCTGTAATGTGTGTGTGTGTGTGTGTTTGTGTGTGTCAGACGATGCTTCTGCTGTCTGGGGATTCTGTGAATATTCTCTTTGTAATACTCAGCGTCATAGAGCTATTGGTTATCTTACAGCAGTACACAAATGGACCTCAGTGTTGGCTCTTCATGGTGATTTGGGTTGGGAGCCCTCGAGTATCAGACATAAGAGACAAATGCTCCAGCTGTGGAACAGATCTGTAAAGCTGCCTGATCATAGAATTACTAAAAAGATATTTCATTCTGACACTTTACATCACCATCCCTGGGCCAGTGAGCTGAAATGAATATTCTATACGAGTGATTGATCTGATATTTTCATTAATGAATGATGTGATATTAGAGATATTATAAACAAACTGTTCCTAAAGTAGAGAGATAAATGGTCTCTGGATGTTTGGAGGAAGCCAAAATTAACAACCTACTTCCTTATCAAGAACTCTGTTATGACCCATGTTGGGCTGTGCTGCATTTTGCTTTGGGTTAAACATCTGTTTGTTTTTTTTATGGGTTTTTTTTCCTCCCCATTACAACATATGTAGTTTTGTTTTCGTCACAATAGCAGTCCGAGTGTCCATGGGGGAACTGTATTCTTGTACAATTGTATTGTATTTGTTTTAATTAACCTTTTTCTCCCGTTTCATTGTTAGGGTAGTGAGATTGCAGTTTTTATTTTTTCCTATTATGATTAAAACACAGAGATAAACAACATGTTCAACCAATATCTTCATTCATCCACAGAGCATCATATCAGCAGTCCACTCAACCTCTGGTGTCTTTGAGCCCCTTAAATATTTTCCTGAATGAGAACTCCATCACAACTGTCACAGATGCCAAAAGAAACAGAAAGGTTGTGTCCACCTCCCTAAAAGTAAATAATCCTCAGTGAATATAGAAGTCACCAACTGGAGGATGCCAGCATGACCCATCATGCACCTGTTGGCTGAGCAACATGTGTGTGTTTGATTTGTTCAGCTTAGTGTTCTCCAGGTGGTGAATCAAATCAGTGATTCATTGTGGAGCATGAAGCTTTTTATACTAATTACAGTCTCCCAAATCTGCAAACTTCTTCAGGTGATTTTACATGACTTAATGAAAAAAATCATAAATACATAAAAAGTCTTGACCCAACCATGAATTCTGACCTGAGAGTTTCCAGTTCACAGTGTGGACTCTTCAGTCCAACACACAGCAGCTTCACTCCTGAATCCTGCAGCTTGTTGTTACTCAGGTCCAGATCTCTCAGACTAGAGGACTGGGAGCTGAGGACTGAGGACAGAGCTTCACAGCTTCTGTCTGAGAGGTTACAGCTGCTCAGTCTGAAGATGAATTAGAGAAAGAAAATACATCATGTGCAGTGATACATTAGCACAGTAAATAGCAGGTCATTGTTTAATCAATACGAAACAGCTGACAGCAGGGTTGGCTACCTTTCACAGTTGAACTGACACCAGTACTACCATCTGGTGTGTGGTACCTGTACTCAAAGGTACTTCATTTAGGTACTGTGAATGTATAACGTCTGAGGTATCAACTAAAACATGCAGTTATTATCACAAAAACCTGCAAAACATCTTCTGTATTTATTCTGAAAATTCTGAAAATTCTCACAAAACACAAAAATTTATGTTCAAGTTTTGGACACAAATACAGACCATAAACTTTTGAAGGTATCAACATAAAACTTAGACTTTGACAAAAACACAAACAATAAAAACACTACAACTCAACACAAAAAACAAGCACCTCCAATACAATTCTAATGGTTCTTTTTCAGAAAGCATGTTGACCCTTTCTAGTGACAGTTGTGCATATCAAACACTGTGCAATCCACCATTAAAAATAGTTTATGCTTCACCAGGTGCTTCCTCACGTTTCAAGTGTTTCCACCACCAGCTCGATATTTTGCTCAACATTGGGTATCAGCATTTACCAATGTGTCACCTTGAAGTGAATTGGTAATCGATATTAACAAAACGATTTGGTCGGTGTCACTCAAGCTATCGGCTATAGATCAGCAGTCCCTAACCCACGGGCCATGGACCGGTACCAGTCCGTGGGTCTTTTGAACTGGGCCACACAGAAAGAATAAATAACTTACATTATTTATGTTTTATTTATTATCTGAAACTGAACTATGTTTTGATTTTGATTCTCTCCATTACATCCGTTCCATGATTCATTCTTGACGTATGTCAAGACGCTTATCTCGGTCACGTGATACATGACCGCTAAAATTAAATCCACAAGCTGGCAAAATGATTAAAAAAGGACAGTGTCGTTGTGAAGGGGAAAAAGACCAGTGAGGAGACAGAAGAGAACAGTGGATTTACGCTTATGATGAAATTTAGAAAAAAGCACAGCTTTTTATGCCAACCGTATAGTTTGATTTTGTTGGATTTATCCGCCACACCTTAAAAGCTACTCAGTGGAATTAAAATCAGACATTAAACCGGTCTGTGGCGCAAAAAAGGTTGGGGACCGCTGGGCTATAGTACTGAACCCCACTGAAGACAAACCTAAGAGTTTCCAGCTCACAGTTTGGACTCTTCAGTCCAGCAGACAGCAGCTTCACTCCTGAATCTTTCAGGTTGTTGTTACTCAGGTCCAGATCTCTCAGACTAGAGGACTGGGAGCTGAGGACTGAGGACAGAGCTTCACAGCTTCTCTTTGAGAGGTTACAGCCACTCAGTCTGGAAAAAGCAAGGAAACAGCAAAGCAAGAGAAACTAATTACAAAACTTGTTCTTGAAATTCAGCAAATAAAAAGATCCAGTTGATCTTGTTGGATTTATTTGCACATACAGAGCTTTGTTGGAGGCTTTGACCACTGGCAGCAGCTTCAGAAGAGCCTCCTCTGAAGCAGAGTATTTCTTCAGGTCAAACACGTCCAGATCTTTTTCTGATGACAGTAAGATGAAGACCAGAGCTGACCATTGAGCAGGAGACAGTTTATCTGTGGAGAGACGTCCTGATCTCAGGGACTGTTGGATCTCCTCCACCAGAGAACCATCATTCAGTTCATTCAGACAGTGAAACAGGTTGATACTTTTCTCTGGAGACAGATCCTCACTGATCTTTGTCTTGATGTACTGGACTGTTTTCTGATTGGTCTCTGAGCTACTTCCTGTCTGTGTCACCAGGCCTCGTAGGAGAGTTTGGTTGGTCTGCAGTGAAAGACCCAGAAGGAACCGGAGGAACAAGTCCAGGTGTCCATGTGGACTCTGTAAGGCCTCATCCACAGCACTCTGGTAGAGAATTAAAGGTTCAGGTTTGTGTCTAAACAGTTTTGACCAAAGGAAGGTTGTTTGTTTTTCTGACATCAGACTGACTCCAGAGTTGATGAAGGTCAGATGGACATGAAGAGCAGCCAGAAACTCCTGAACACTCAGATGGACGAAGCAGAAGACCTTGTCCTGGTACAGCCCTGTCTCCTCTTTGAAGATCTGTGTCAACACTCCTGAGTAAACTGATGCTGCTCTGATATCGATGCCACACTCTGTCAGGTCTGATTCATAGAAGACCAGGTTTCCTTTCTGCAGCTGCACAAAAGCCACTTTTCCCAGAGACTCAATCATCTTCCTGGTCTCTGGACTCCAGTGTGGATCTGACTCAGCTCCTCCATCGTACTTGACCTTCTTCACTTTGGACTGAACCACCAGGAAGTGGATGTACATCTCAGTCAGGGTCTTGGGCAGCTCTCCTCCCTCTCTGGTCTTCAACACCTCCTCCAGAACTGTAGCAGTGATCCAGCAGAAGACTGGGATGTGGCACATGATGTGGAGGCTTCGTGAGGTCTTGATGCGGGAGATGATCCTGCTGGCCTGCTTCTTTTGTCTGAACCTCTTCCTGAAGTACTCCTCCTTCTGGGGGTCATTGAACCCTCTGACCTCTGTCACCATGTCAACACACTGAGGAGGGATCTGATTGGCTGCTGCAGGTCGTGTGGTTATCCAGAGGCGAGCAGAGGGAAGCAGTTTCCCCCTGATGAGGTTTGTCAGCAGCACGTCCACTGAGGTGGACTCTGTAGGATCAGTCAGGACCTCAGTGTTGTGGAAGTCCAGAGGAAGTCGACACTCATCCAGACCGTCAAAGATGAACACAACCTGGAAGTGATCAAAGCTGCACATTCCTGCTTCTTTGGTTTCAGTGAAGAAGAGATGAACAAGTTCCACCAAGCTGAACTTCTTCTCTTTCAGCACATTCAGCTCTCTGAAGGTGAAGGGGAATGTGAACTCTATGTCCTGGTTGGCTTTGTCTTCAGCCCAGTCCAGAGTGAACTTCTGTGTTAAGACGGTTTTCCCAATGCCAGCCACTCCCTTTGTCATCACTGTTCTGATTTGTTGGTCTCTTCCAGGTGGGGGTTTAAAGATGTCTTCTTGTCTGATGCTTGTTTCTGCTCTGTCCTGTTTCCTGGATGCTGTTTCAATCTGTCTGACCTCATGTTCCTCATTGACCTCTCCAGTCCCTCCCTCTGTGATGTAGAGCTCTGTGTAGATCTGATTCAGAAGGGTTGGGTTTCCTGCTTTAGAGATCCCCTCAAACACACACTGGAACTTCTTCTTCAGGGAAGATTTGAGTTTACTTCGACAAACTAGAGCATGACTTTCTGAATGAACAAACAAACAAAAAAAAAAGGTTAACAAGTTAAACAACAAGGTATTTATTTACTTCTAAGGAATAAGAATGATCATGTCTCTCTCTGTCTCCTAACAGAAAATGTCTAATTGATCCATCATGTTAAATCCTCTTACTGCTCTGCAGACAGTCAGCCAGCTCCTCCTGCTTCATCCTCCTCAGGAAGTTCACTGTGATCTTCAGAAATGCCTCTCTGCTCCTCCTCTGCTCTTCATCCACCTCATCATCCTCATTCTCGATGAATTGTGGGTAATCCGGACTCAGACTCCTTTTGATTTTCTTCAGCTCGTTCTTCACAAAACAGACGATGTTCTCCTCCAGCAGCTGGAACACAATAACATCCTGTGTAAAGTTCACTCTCAGTATAAACTGATGGATCACAGCATCAGATCATCAGTCAGCAGAGTTCAACTTTAGCTGCTGCTGTATCATCTGCTGCCACGTCTCTTTCCAGAGCTACACAGAAAGATTCAGACCTGCTGACTTCACTAAACTAACTTCACTGGTGTAACTTACTAAGTTTGACTTTAGATTCTGACAACACAGAGATCCTGATCATCACATGAAGACCAAACTGATACAGCCCTTCAACACATCAACTTAGGAAGTGAAAATTCAGGGTATTAACTGTGACTGTGGCTGAAGATGGATCAGACCACCTGAACTAGTTCACTGATGAATTATTCCATCTTTAAACCCTGTAGAGACAGAGTCCATGGAGGTCCAGGACAGAATCTGATTAACTTTGGTCTTTGTTATTAAGTCACACTTGAAATTATCTGGAAAACAACTAAAACTAAAACTTTTCCCAAACCTGTTCAATCCCAATTCAACTCCTGTCTGTCACAGAGTAAAGCTCTACTGGTCTAAAGAGTGCAGCTTCAAACTCAAGTCTTTGTTGGTGTCTGTTGTAGTCACTGGATGAACATTTACACACCATAAATATGGAGTCCAGGTCTGTGTGATGATGTTTGTCAGACTTAAATCTGAGGAGAAAAGACACAAACACACAGTTTGTTCCAGGAGTTTTCTATCAACACCAGAGAAACTGATAGACAAGCTTTGATACCTTTAATGAGTCAAACAACAACAAATGATCAGCTTTTACCTTTTTTCTTTGATAAAGTCATCCATAGACTGATCACTCTTCATGGACACACAGCTCAGTTCAGGAGAATCTGGTCTTGACTTCTGGTTGCTAGAAGAAACAGAGTTGACATTAAAAGAATTAACCAAATAAATGGGCAGAAAATCATCAGTTTAAAATAAATCAGCCAGTTTTCGTTCGTATAGCCACAAATCAGCCAGAATATTTTATTGTGCAATGTTTTTATTGTTGTTGTTCATTTTAATAACATTTACATGTCACTTTGACTGTTTGGATGCTTTTCATTTGACTAAAGTGAAGAATTTTGCATAGAGTATTACTGACATGTGCAAGTCAAATAATAATAATAATAATAATAATAATGATAAGAAGAAGAAGACGAAGAAGAAAAAATATCTCTCTACATGCAAGCAGCACAGCAGCATCGTGGTTAGGGGTGTTGCTCCAACAGCCATGTCTGTATGTCTGAGTGTGAGTGTGGCAGATTGTTTGTCTCTGTCTGTATCTGTGTGTTGGTCCTTTGATGGACTGGTGACTATGAATGAAAGAATCTCCACATCCTGGTTGAGCTCCCAATGGAGAGAAGGACAAAGTAAACAACAGCAGTAAAAGTTCAGCAGTAAAAAATGTCAGTGACATTAAGAGTGAATAATGATGGAGCAGTGATCTGAGTGCTGAGCTCTGACAGATGGACAGTTAGAGATCCTCATCTCACCTCTGAGCTTTGGTCTGACTCTCATGTTCCCCACACAGAGTGGTTTTAGAGGGAGGGGCTCCCTCCTCTCTGTCCTCACACTGATTCATAGCTGATCCTCCACCTGCTGGAAAAGTTACACAATCCTTCAGAGCCAACAGCAACAACTATGTCACAGAGTTCACCCAACAGATCAGAAATATGGATTTCTTCATGACTTTAATATCAAAGTCTAATTTTTATTTCTTACCTGAGGATAATATCCCATTGTGAGAAAGGTAATATTTTTTATTTTTTGGAAAATTATTTATTCACAATTGAAACCCCAAATCAAGTAAACAGCTGAAGAAATACCATCTTCATGATTAGTTTTTTTCTGAGCCACATCCCCCACAAGTTATGTTTGTATCAACAGCTGCAGTGTAGTTTTATAATATCTGGTGTTAATATTTTACTGAAATTCTACAATACATCTTGTAGCTTTGATGGAAAACAGATCTTGATGTTTAAAAAAAAAAAGCCACAAAACCTTTTAATCATTATCTTTTATATATTGTATTTCATGTGGAAATATTGCTGGAAACAAATTAAAGTGAATTGTCAGATGACATTTTGCTGGTTTAACTGATATCATGCTGATGTTTTCAGCAGTGATTTTATGAGTTCATGTCTTTATCACAAACATTTTAAGAGATCTTGTTACTAAGTAACCACATCATCCACAACCAACCCTCTTTATCTGGAATCTGAACAGGGAGCTGTGAGGAGTTTGATGGCTCATCATCACGATTAAAGCATTCACTGACTGCAACATTTAAATTAACAGTTTCCTTTAATAGTGAACATTAAACAGAACTGAGCAGTTTGTATTCTTTTATCACTTTGTCTATCTCCCTGTCTTTTTGTCATGTTCTTCAACTCTGAGCCCATCTGAGTTAGTAACTCTTCTTTATAAATCTGAGAAGGTAGCTGGTTGAAAATGATCATCATGGCCACAGATATGAGCATCAAACTGTCAGTTTTCAAATCAAATTTGTAAATGCCGATTCCTAAATAATAAATAATAATTTATTTTTAAGAGTCAGCAGGAGTGAAGTTCAGTATTTCATACGTCACTGTAGCTAAATCTTTTAATATTTTGTTGACTTTATAATCTGTTTTCAAATTGGTTCAACATTCACTGACACAAACAGGATGAAGGCTGTTGGTTACGTTACCTGATGGTCGAACTGATCTTCATGCAGCTGATGAGTGAAGGTGAACTTTAACTGCAGCTTCCATGAAAAAAAATATATAAATGTATATCTGACAGCAGGTTTTCTAAAGTTGTTGATCCAAACACAGTCTGAGCTCTCTGTGGAAAACTGAATATGACTTAGAGAAAAATCCAATACCAGAGCAGTTTCTGAACTTTGGAATGAATTGAAGTCAATCATTAACAGACAGTAATAATCCACATCAGGTAGATCACAAGGCTCCAATGACCTTTGATTTATATGATGTGAAGTACAATATGGGACAAATATATGATTTTATATTTTGATACTATAAGGCAACACTATTATACATGCCCACAGTCACAGTTATGTTTGTCTACAATATGCAGTTGAGCTATAGCATAAACAAAATGATCAGATTAGAAATGGCATAATGGCATACTATATCAGGGTTCTTGCACCATTTTCAGAGTAAAATGTAATGTTTTTTAAGACCTCAACAAATGAAATTTTAGACTTTTTTTTTTTTTAAACTTGAAGACAATTTAAACCTGGCCCCGCTGTGGCAGCACGTGAGCGCGTTCCTCCTTTCATATGCGACTGGATGGCTTTGACCCCAAGGTCCCTTGCACATTGCCTCATTGTTGCTTTCAGCTGGTGCCAACCACCTCCTAAATGCACCCTCTTCCATCCATTTTTCATTAAATTTGCACTTCCCCATCTTTGCAAGTTGAACCGGTCACTTCATTTCGGAGTCTCTCATTAACTACACAGTCTTTGTACAAAGTTAATCAAAAAAATACACACTATGTTTTCCAATCACATAGCAAATTTATGGTGATTTTAAGATCATTTCAGGCCACAAATACCCAGATTTTAATTTAAGACATTTTAAGACTTATTAAGGACCCACCAGAAGCCTGTATATGTCAGCGCTTATTCACAAAGCTGGTTATCAACTTGCTAATCAAACCCAGATTTTCCATCTAGATCTGTGCACTTTCACCGACCCCAGGGAGAGGACACAATACTGAATTTCACAACTATAAAATTAAGAAAACAAAGACTATAAATCAATAAAATGAACAAAAAGCAACAGAGTTGCTGCTCACAGAAGCTGCAAAAAATGCTGGGAAATCAATCACAGAGTCTGTCAATGAATACATTACTGGGATTATATTATTAACGCTTCAGCACATTCAATATAAACACACATCATACAGCCCTGACCACTGTTGTATCCAGACTATGCTGACTGCTGCTTTTCATGGAGAGCAGCTGTGTTTTATATGTGTTGGATATTCCAAGCAGCACTGAGTTTCTCATGTCTGGATGTTGGTAAGAAAATAAGTTATTTAGCATTGTCTGAAAAAATGTACTGAATATGTTTTGAGCTACAAATGAACTGTCCGCTGTCTATTCTTCATTTCTTGTTTGTCACAATTCCAACCCTGCTCCTTTATCGGCGGCTTAAGACCGACAAAAGGAGGTCAAGAATTTCTACTATCACATCCTCCCCCTGAACACAGGAGCCAGCCATCCATAACCAGATGTGGACAAACCTCCTCCCCACAACATCACCCAAAAAGAAACTACCCTCATCATCACTTCATCACAGAGAGGGACCTTCTGCTGTCATCAGATTCAGTGATGTCTTCATCAGGGTCCTTATCCTTCACTGGTGTGTCCAAAAGTTTGGAGGACAAAGTTTACACATCATTAACTGTCTATAATCAAAATCAAACACCAAGTCAATTTCTTCTTCTCTGTATTTTCACCTGTCTGTCCAGGTGTGCTCTGACTAACAGGACTTCAGCCTGCTGACCTACACTGAGCTGCTCTGTTTCCTCTGAAAGAACAAGTCTTCACTTCATGTTCAAACTGAGGCAGTAACTGCAACAGCGAGAAATGTTTTTCCATGCCAACGAAGCCTAATTAGCTAATTAAGATACGTTAGCATGCTAGCTAAATTAGCAAAGTTAGCATGCTAACTAAATTAGCTAATTTAGCTATGTTAGCATAAGGACGTAAGGACCTTAAACAAGGAGGACTCTGCTAAATATGTCTATTAAATGTTGTTTAAAAACAGTTTCACATGCAAACAGAGAAAAGACAAGTTCTCATTAAAGTTCTTACCTGAACTCCGGTGAATATTTGCTACAGGTGCTGCAGGAAGACGGAAGTTTGTTTCAAAACTCAGACTGGTGAATTTACAGCATTTAGCTTGCAGCACAACTTCCTGAACTTGTTTTCGGCACTGCTCCTCTTTTCAGTTCATTTCTAAGTTTTATTTTGTTTTCCATTTTCTCACAAAATGTCGAGCTGTAGCCACTTAAACAACTTTACACAACGCGCTGTCACTCCAAATGACTGACACCACTGACAGCCAATGACAACTGAGGGGACATGGAAGGACCAATCAGGTTTTCGGGGGAGGGAGCCTCAGCTGTGATCACGAGAGAATATTCTCATTCACTTCGACTCTTTCCTTCTCCTTATTTGTCCTAAAAAGGAACCAAGAAAGCAATCAAAGCTGAGCCACTTGGTTTTTCTTCATGCCAATCTGAACCAAAGACGAACTAAAACTGTTAGGATTTTCATTTACATCCTGTTGTATCATCCTTCATACTTGTCTATGTGGTTTAAATGTAAATAGTTCAACATTTTTAAATGATTTACATTTAATTAAAGATGAAAAATATTTTCAAACTGAGTTGGATCTTTGGGTTTTTTCATTTATTATTTGTCATTATTATTTGCCATTTATCATTCGTTCGCGAAACGAGTCATGTGCGTCTTTGTGCGCATGCGCTCATCCATCTGACACGAGTGTCACGCGTGGGAGAGCGATTAAAGACAGGTAATGCCTTTGATCTCCAGTGACGTCACACACATCCTCAGCTCCATGTAGGTTGGAGCTAAGGATGTGATTTGAGAATGAAGTTGTTCTGAGCGCACTCAGAAAACAGACAGGAAGTGTCATTTCTCCTGACGTGTAGCATGATTTTTGTGCTGGAAGCTGTTCATCAAACATAACCAGAAGCAGCCAGTAACCAATTTGAATGAAACCAGAACATGCTGTGATCCATCCAACCGTTGTTGGCAGGATTTGAACCTGCGCGGGGAAACCCCAATGGATTTCAAGTCCATCGCCTTAACCACTCGGCCACAACAACCATGCGCAGCAACGCTACCATGACTCAGCATTTTCCAGCCTGGAGAGTTTCCTCCTCAAATGACAGGCTCTTGCTGCCTTCACTTCCCATGGAAGAAAAATGTTCATGTGGCTACTTCTATGAAGTACACTTCCTGCTGTCTGAGTAATGATTGTTACAAAAGGCCATTTAGGAATACACATTGTGCTTGATTGTAAGCAGGTGTCAGTAATGTATCTATTCACACTTTTAATCATTTCATACTTTGGTTGCAGGTTATGCTGGCAGAAAGCCAAATATGGAGAGGAAGGCCCAGAAGAAGTGGAGCAGAGTATTGTTGGAGGAAGAGCAGGGAGCAGGTTTTCAACTTCTGTTTAGTTGGATTTATAGTTGATTTGATTATATTTGATTTATAGTTTTTTTATATCTAGTTTAATGAAACACACTAGTCCTGCGAGTTTAAAGAAGGACTCGTCAGATCACAGAAAAAAGATTAACCTTCCTCTAGCGTTAAGGTCGGGTTTTTTGGGGATAATGCTTCAGATTTGAGGAAGGATAACAGGAAACTGCAATGGCCAGAAATCGAACCCAGGTCAACTGCTTGGAAGGCAGCTATGCTGACCACAATAACACCATTGCAGGCAAATGTATTAAAATGTAGACTACAGTTTTTTCCTTCATCTGAAGGGGTCAGTAATGTGACAGCAGGTTTTTAATTATGTCGAGTAGCAGACAGAAACAGACCGATAGAAACTAAATTCCTGCTGTTTTATTGTTCTGTAAGAGCTGAGAGAATACATGTCTGTAAGTGTTGTTGTACATGTCTGTATTACTGCCATGTTTGAGTTTGAATAAATTCACTGACGCTTTAAAATGATCGCGGTACTGATGCTAATCCCGTTAGCCGGTCTATGGCGTTTTCCATTGTATGTTAGCATTAAGCGGACATAACGGACTTTATGTTAAGATAAAATTATGGCAGTAATTCTGGTTAAAATTACTTTGAATGCTATTTTAAATACGTAGCTGTTCAGTCATTTGTGGTTTTATTTTGTGGATGACAAAGTAACTCATTTTATTATTCTCGCTTTCGGTCGAAAAAAGCCGAGTCCAGTCGAGGAGAGCCGAATCTTCAGAGAATCCGTGCAGACAGGGGGGTTATTTTGATGGACACACCATGAGGCCAATCACACGAGAGGACAAACTGATGTTTTCACAATAATATTCAGCTGGTAAATTGACATAGATATGAAGTTTTACAGGTGACCAAGAAGAGACGTTTTCTTTGCTCTACAACGTAACTTTGTGAAAATAACATGTCTGTGGTTGTTTTCTGATCCCTCCTTCGTTTCTTCATGTCTTCTGTTTGTGTCTCTCTCTCGGAGTGATGTTGTTACTGAAGCCGACTCTGACCCCTCACTGAGCGGGTCGGTGCGGAGAAACACTCCGTTACCTCCGACAGCTGAGCGGTATCGCTTCTCGGCCTTTTGGCTAAGATCAAGTGTAGTATCTGTTCTTATCAGTTTAATATCTGATACGTCCCCTACCCGGGGACCATATATTAAATAGATTTTTGGAACAGGGAGATAGAATAGGGGCTTGCTCCGTCCACTCCACGCATCGACCTGGTATTGCGGTATCTCCAGGAATGGTGCACTCCCTCTGTGTGTTCAATACAAGTCCTGTTCAGCTCAACATCACCTTAAACACATGATGTTGTCTTCATGCGTGTAACGCTGAGTGTACAGAGTGTTCATGTTCAGTTTATGGTTTTACAATCAGTGATGCATTCATGTAGAAACATCAGTTTAATGTTGCTGATTTCATCAGGTTATATTCTGCTGACCAGACTGAATCAATAAAGTTTTCTTTCAACACGTCATCGTTTAAATGTTGGTTGTATTTTGCATTTGTCAGCTGAATCCACAGAGTCACTGAAATGATGAAGTAAATCCAGGAAAGGAAAAACATTTGGCTCTGAATCTCAATGTAGATTTGAACAAAGAGCTCCAGCTGAAGAAAACAATGCTGTCTGTTTCCAGATGATGAAGAACTCAGTTCTCAGTTGATGCTCAGTTATCTCCATCTAGTGGACAGATGGTAGAAGTTGATTCCTGAAAAGAGGAAGTGACTTTTCCTCAGATCAAACTGTTGAAGGAGAACGAGCAGCTTCTTCCTCACTGACTCACTCAACTTCTGTCTCCTGGGTTTGGATTTGAGCCTCTTTCTCAGGAGCACACACAGAAAAAATAAGATTTTCTATTCCAACAATATACGTGATGTCCCCGTGTATGAATCAATGTTTCACTGATGCACAAATCCACAACGAGACTGTGTGACGTCACTGGAGATCAAAGGCATTTCCTGCCTTTCATTGATCTCCCACGCGACACAGATTCACACGTCACTCTCTCACGTTCGCTCCAAATGAATGAGTGCAGTCTCTGTAGTTTAGTGGTTGTCATGTTTACATCACACACTAAAGGTCTCTTCGCAGCTCCTCGTTAGTATAGTGGACAGTATCTCCGCCTGTCACGCGGAAGACCGGGGTTCGATTCCCCGACGGGGAGAGCACGTGCGTTTTTCTCTAATATGTTATTAACCAGAGTGACAGAAGTAAACAAAATGGCCACACTGCCACAGGACTCCGTTGTAGCTCATGAACCACGTGACCACCCCGCAGTGAGATCATGGAGTGCCGGGACTCTTCTCTCTCTGTCTGTCTGTATCCATGTCAGAAACTCTGAACTTCTTTAAAACACAGTGGATTTACTGATATGAAATTGTCCAGCAGTCCACGATGGATTATTATAGAAAGATATCAACTTCAATTCAAATACATTGTTGAATATAAACACAGAAATTAAAATAACCATCTGCAGCTTTTTTCTAATGTTAAAATGAATGAAGTCAGATCACAGACTGTTGTGTTGTTGGTCTCTGGTCCTCTGCTCCAGGTGGAGAGTCCTTCAGTTTGTGGAGGATTTCAGTGAAAATAAAGGAGAGAGAAGAAACGGGCCCAGTTCATCAAAGACCCTTTCCAATTCACCAGAACTCTTCTAGGTGAGACAAAATCTGGGAAGCTGACCAGCCCGAGAGAAGAGGTGGAGGCATTCCTGGAGGAGACTCACAATGACATCTTCAGGAACCAGCGCCTGGAAGGTAACCCAACCATCAGCAGCGTAGAGGCCCCAGAAAAGGAACTCGATACCAATGATCCAACGTGGAAAGAAGTCCAGGAGGTAGTGAGGAAGGCCAGAACAGGATCTGCCCCCGGCCCCAGCGGTATACCCTACAAGGTATATAAAAAGTGCCCAATGCTCCTTCGGAGGATGTGGAAGCTGTTCCGAAGAATTTGGAGAAAGGGTGCCATTCCATCGTGCTGGAAGAGGGCAGAAGGATGCTTTGTACCAAAGGAAGAGAACTCCTCAACCATTGAGCAATTCCGAACCATATCTCTACTAAGTGTGGAAGGAAAAATCTTCTTTTCTGTATTGGCCAAAAGGATGACCTCTTACATGACGGACAACAAATACATCAATACGGCTATCCAGAAAGGCGGAATACCTGGCTTTTCCGGATGCCTGGAACACACGGGTGTTCTTACCCAGATGATCCGCGAGGCCAAGACCAGAAATGGCAACCTGACAGTAGTCTGGCTTGATCTGGCCAACGCCTATGGATCTATTCCTCATGCCCTAATCCATGCAGCACTAGACCACTACCACATCCCGCAACACATCAAGGGAATGATCACCAGCTACTTTGGAGGGATCCAGATGCGATTCAAGGCGGCCCATTTTACAACTCGGTGGCAGAGCCTAGAAAAGGGCATAGTGACTGGATGCACAATCTCCCCCATCCTTTTTGTCATGGGAATGAATCTGCTGATTACGGCTGCAGCAAAGGAGGCAAAGGGTCCAAAGATGGAGTCAGGCATTCAACAACCCTCAATAAGGGGTTACATGGATGACCTTACTGTGACAACCAGGACCCATGTGGAGGCGAGATGGGTGCTAGCAGCTCTGGACCATGTGGCAACATGGGCCAGACTGAAGTTCAAACCAAAGAAATCCCGTAGCATGGTGATCAGAAATGGGAAATTGACCAACAAGTTTAGGCTGCATGTGCAAGAGGAACTGATCCCGTCATTAGAGGAAAATCCCATCAAGTGTCTCGGAAAGTGGTTTGACAAATCACTGGCCGATCACAACAACATCGTCAATATGGAGAAGCAGACAGAGGAATGGTTGAGGAGAATCGAGAAGTCAGGACTGCCAGGGAAATTTAAAGCGTGGCTCTATCAACATGGACTGCTGCCAAGACTCACATGGTCACTGACTGTGTATGAAGCCCCGATGACAAGCGTGGAAGGAATGGAGAGAAAAATCAACAAGTATCTCCGGAAGTGGCTGGGGATTCCTCCAAGCTTCACCTCAGTAGGCCTGTACATCAGATCGGGACAACTTCAACTTCCTCTGACGTCCGTGGTCGAGGAATTTAAGATTGCCAAGTGCCGAGTCGTTATGACCTACAGAGACTCCCACGATGACCAAATCAAACATGCCGGGATCACCACGAGATCCGGCCGCAAGTGGGGAGCTGAGTCAGCGGTCGCACAAGCAGAGAGCATGCTGAAGATCCGTGACATCATCGGAGCACCGTGCATAGGAAGGCAGGGTCTTGGAGCAGCCCATTTCCAGCAGTGGAGCAAAGCAGGAACCAGGGACAGAAGAGCAATGATCCAGGAGGAGGTTAGAAGTCTGGAGGAGGAAGGGCGAAGGTCAAAGGCTGTGGCGCTATCTTCCCAAGGAGCCTGGACCAAGTGGGACCTCCCCAAGCGGAAGATTACTTGGGCAGACCTATGGAGGCTGGAACCATTTCGCATTTCCTTTTTACTGCGCTCAGTGTATGACACACTCCCAACCCCAGCAAACTTGCACAGGTGGGGACTGACTGACAGCCCACTGTGCAAGCTTTGTGGGGAGAAAGGAACCATGGCACACATCCTGTCTGGGTGTAAAACCGCACTTGCCCAAGGAAGGTACAGGTGGCGCCATGACAAGGTGCTCATGACACTTGCTGACACCCTTGAGCAGGAGAGGAAGAAGAAACGGCAGAAACATCTATAGGCCACAGCAATCCAGTTTGTAAGGGAAGGGGGAAAGCCACCAACCACAGTTACAGCAAAACCCAGTCTACTGCAAAAGGCCCAATCCTGGGAAATGAAGGTCGACCTGGGTGGAAGGCTGAAGTTCCCGCAGTTTGTCCAGACATCCCTGAGGCCGGATGTGGTACTGTGGTCAGAAGAGGCGAAGAAGATCATCCTCATAGAACTTACTGTCCCATGGGAAGAGGGGTGTGAGCAGGCGTTTGAGAGAAAAAGTGCCAAGTATCAGGACCTTCTGCACCAGTGTAGGGAGAAGGGATGGCAGGCATGGCTGTTCCCTGTTGAGGTCGGCTGTCGAGGGTTTCCTGCCCAGTCGGTGTGGAGAATGTTCACAGCCATCGGACTGGGAGGGAGGGACAGAAAGGTTGCAGCTCGCAGGATGGGGGAGGCAGCGGAGAAAGCCTCGTGCTGGTTATGGAGTAGGAGGGAGGAGGTTAGCTGGAAGCCAGGAGGAGGAGATGGGCAGTGACTTGGCCACCACTGCCGGCCCGCCACAGGTAGGCTGTTGTGGTTAAGGGCCGAAACAGCCAGTGACCAGTGGATACCACCTGAAGACATCAAATCCTCCTGGCCAAGGCTACATTCACTCAAGGTGAATGAAGGAGAAGCATCCCCGGATGTATATGTAATCTAGATGAGGTGGTGTGTATAGTGACAGCATAAAGACTGGGTCCCGCTGTCTTACTCAGGCTGAACTACAGCGTCTATTCACGGGGGCTTTGACCTGCTCCGTGTCCGACCTGGGCCGGTGCACCCCTCCTTAGACGACCTGGTGATCCCGGGCTCCCCCCGGAGCACCATATCGATACCGAACTTAGTGCGGACACCCGATCGACATAGTCCGCTGCAGCCCAGAGCTCCTGAGCTCAAACGCTCCTCCAGCCTCAGCCTCCCGGTAACTTGGATTACAGGCGAGGGACACACTTCCTTTACGACAGTGACGTCATCAAAAATTCCATAAATCTTTTCTGACTTCTAACTTCAAGGGTTTGAATTCACTGATAAATAATAAAGTCTAACCATGTGAAAATGAAAACTCTGATGCTTTTAGTATTCCCATAAACCTTTTCTGACTTCTAACTTCCCCTGCACAGTGATTTATCATGAAGTCTTTATCAGTGTGCTTCTAATGTGCAAATAAACTAAACTAAAGCAGACAGCAACAAAAACGGAGACACACAGAGACTGAACAGGCTGATCAGGAGAACAGGCTCTGGACTCAGCTTGTGCAGAAACAGTTTATTCCATCAGACACCTGAAACACCTCCTTTGTGGAGAAACTGTTCTGAATGGTGACAGTGGGACATCCTTTGTGTTTACATCTGAAATTCTAAATAAAGCTGATTGGTAGAGTGTTGTTACAGTTGTAATGACACAATTTTCAAATATAACCAATCATAGATCACAAACAGGCAATCAGGCCCTTAACCACGCTACACCACTCTGCTGTAAACCACCCCAGATGGGACTCGAACCCACAATCCCTGGCTTAGGAGGCCAGTGCCTTATCCATTAGGCCACTGGGGCAGACGTGACAACATGTCAATGGCTTCGAAGCCCACCAGGGACCTGCTGTGTTTAGTTTCGTTTTTAGTCCCAGACAACCCCTTCTGGTTCCTTTGGTGATTGACTGCTTTTCACACGAGAGAAACTTTGGTAGCCGTCATGATGGTCAGCCACTTATATTGCGATATTTTCAGATCCTCCGTACATCTCTGCACTTCAGGGCCGTGCTGTGGCTTAGTTGGTCAAAGCGCCTGTCTAGTAAAAAGGAGATCCTGGGTTCACATCCTAGCTGTGCCTCTTTGTTGAGATAAAGCCATGTTAACTTTTAAAATTTCACCAGCATACCAGCACTTGACTGGGTCCTCATGTAACTTCAGAAGTTCAATTAAAAGGACACAGCAGTCTGTCTGACCAACCAACTAACTGCACAGTCTTCAAACCAGGTATGATCCAATAAAAACAGCTGAGTACAGTGCTGTGGACTTCAGCCGGAAACGGGCTGAATGATTTCACAACCAATGCAGACAAAGGTTGTGTATGTTTGCTGGTTAAATCCCAGCAGTTCCTTGTGGGTGAAGTCAAATGTTGATGAAATAAACTACTTTTGGGTTTTCATCAGCTGGAGGTCACAATGATCAATATTAAAAGAAATAAACACTTGAAATATGTCACTGTGTGTAATGATGTCATAAAATATATTATTTTTACTTTCTGAATGGGATAAAATGAAATAAAACAAATCTTTGATATTATTTCAGTGTAATCACATGCACCTGAAATGGGGGGCTGTCTGATAAGCAATTCATTTTGGAACAGGTCAGGAATCAAAAAGTGGTTGAATATATTTATCTTAAAGCTTTCTGAAGGAATGAAATAGTTCTGTTTCATCCCTTTTACAGTGATTAGTAATCTGTCACTGATTCCATTTTAAAGTAACTTCCCCAACACTGTACGACGGTGCTGACTGCTGCAGTAATTCTGCCTTTAATAGAAGTTTAGGAACATTTCATGAAAGAATACATTTTGATGATGATTGGAAATGTCTGTTTATTGTTTATCACTTGTTAGGATCCCCGTTAGCTGTCACTGAGGCAGCAGCTACTCTTCCTGGGGTCCAAATGAAAATGCACATCTGCAGTCAAACAGGTTCAGGTAGATGCAGAGTCCAACATTAAAACAAACCACTTTACCATCAACCTCAGCTGCAGTTTACACATTACACTTCCATTACCAGATCCTCTGTATATACATGTACTTCAGAGTGCTGCTGTGGCTTAGCTGGTCAAAGCGCCTGCCTCCTGGGTTTGAATCACAGCAGTGCCTTGTTCATAATGTTAGATACTACAGATATAACAAGCTGGCAGTTGAAACTATTTGCCTCTGAAGAGACTTGAGCCTTAATCCAGCAGGTCAGACTGCTCGGCCACTCTACCACCTTCACAGAAGGAATGACATGATGAGAAACCTCAATGGTTTGGAGGAGAGAAGAGTATGTGACCATGACTGTCCTGTGAGCTTCATTCACAATATGACATGTCCTCTACCACTGAGCTACATCCTCTTTGGACCTTTACTGAACCACAGAGGCTCTGAGCTGCTGCAGCAGGTGAAAGGAGAAACTGTTTCATGAAGCCTCCTCTCTGCTCAGGGGTGGATCACTGTTTTGGGTGGAGTGTTATTGTAGTCACTATCCCACAAAAATCAGAAGACAGAGGTTCCACCGAGACTTGAACTCGGATCACTGGATTCAAAGTCCAGAGTGCTAACCATTACACCATGGAACCACAGGACTGTTAGCTGATCTTTATCAAAGGTGCTAACTCGAGTTTTTTTTTTCTTTTGCAAGAAAATGTAAAATAAAATATAAAAGTAGCTGAAAGAAAAGGACCAGTTCTGTGTTAAGTGTAAATGATGACTTTTTGTGTGTGTGGGGGTGTTTTGTTTTGAATTTATGATCTTTGTTGTCCATAAAGAAAGGCATTAACAAAGCCCCACCTGTCATGTCTCTATTCCCCACCAGTGGGGTGGAGCCCACACTTCAAGAACGGCGGCCCTATAAGCATCCAACAGCATCACTGAGTCACTGAGCACAGTGACAACTGTACACATTACTGGAGGAAGAGATAAATGACATTCAGCCACTGTGTTAGGATAGCAGAGGAGGGTTTTGATCCATCAACCTCTGTATTACGGGCCCAAAACACTTCTGCTGCTCCACTCTGCTCATAGCAGGCTGTGCTGCAGTCTCTTCTGGATCTGTGGGTTCAAATCCCCTGTGCTGTGCTGTGACCCAGCTTCTTTGTCTGAGGGCCCTCTTAGAAAAGATCCTTACTGATGAATTTGTTTTGCTTTAATTCACATCTGTCCTCATCCTCAACTGATTCCTCAATTAAATGTTGGTAGAAAATGTTGGTTTGTTTGGCACCTTGACATTTCCGAAATAGCTTTTTATCTCTCATTAATTAAAAAAGACAGTCTTCTGAAGGATAAACCACAGGTACTAAAATCCAGGATTGAACCAGGGACTCTACCAACTGAGCTATTTCAGCACAGCACACAGTGGAAATGACTTCTCATTGTTGCTTCCATGGCCTGGAAGTGGAACTGGAAGTGGTGAGAGGCTCCAACTCACCACCTTCAGATTATGAGACTGACACGCTGCCTGCTGCACCAACGAGGCCTGGAACCCAGAGTAAGTAAAAGAGTGAGATGGAGGAGAGCTGTCAGTGTTTCAGTATAAACATACATCATACAGCCCTGACCACTGTTGTATCCAGGCAGAGCTGACTGCTGCTTTTCATGGAGAGCAGCTGACTTTTACATTCCAGAAAGCACCGAGTTTCTAACATTTGAATGTTGGTAAAGATTTATGTTCACAGAGATCACAGAGAGTCTCTTGAACGGCTCTTTAATATGAACGATGGGAACCAAGTCACACTTTCAGGCCCCCCCCCTTTTTTTATTAGTGCCTCGGGTCCCTCTGTGCCATCAAATAAAATTTTGAAAAGGATAACAAAAGTAAGACACAAAAGGTGAACTGTGATGGCAGGAATCATGGTGTGAACACACAGAACAGTCTGTCTTTTCTGGACATGTTTGTTGTGTAGCACAACACAACTACACAGCTCAGCTATTTGTTGACTGACAAACACAACAGCAAGCTCTAACTCAGACAGTTACAATTATTCCTTTCTACATAAATGCTTTTCTTTGGGGTTGTCCTGCTCAGAAATTCAGTAAAAATTATGATGATTTGCAATTTTAAATAGATTTCTTCAGATCAGCTACAACAACACAACCCTAATCCCTAATCACTGCAGTTAGCTGTCCTCTCACCATATGCTAACAGTCCTCATGAATTTAAGAGGATCGTTGTCTGTTCCTGATGGACTAAATGTGTTCTTCATTACAAACCATTACCAAGACCATTGAAACCGCCCGAACAAAGTAGGCAGGCAGCTGTGGGAGTGGTTTCATTCAGGTATAAGATAAATTCAGGTAGAAGCCTGAAAGGGAGCCCATTGGAACAATGACACAACTGGAAAGTTGCTGCAAAGACTCTTGAGGAGAAGATCCTAAGTGAGGTAAAAATGAAAGCTTAATGTGACTTAGTCAATTCAATTGCTCTCTTTTTCCACTTTCAGTGTGAATTGACAAAAACAACAGTAAGTCTTGGAGCCACGTTTTCTTCAGATCTAACTCGGATCACTCCAATCAGAGACACTCATAAAGTCTTTGTGCATAAGTGCTTCTCTTTGCGGTTGTCCTGGATGGAATTTGGACAAAAATTAATACATTTCGTCAGATCAGCTGAATTAGTGCATTTGTCACCAACGTTTCCCCAACTGAAGTGCAGACTTGTGTTCTGAGAGCAGTAAGTGCTATTTGTTGGGGTAATGTTGGTGATTTCAGAGGTCAATCACAAGTCAGCAAGTTTTATCAATGATGTGGAGGGTGGAGGGTTAAGAAAGTAGTTAGAAAGTCACAAATGTTACCTTAAAGGGCATATTGCAGGTTAATGACCACATTGAATCAATGTTTAGAAAAATAATTTAGGAAATGTTTTGATAAAGTGTCTCATACTGGTAATATCCGTATATTCGCTCCACACAAACCAGACTGACGGTCTTTTGTCCCTCAGCTGGAAAGTGAAGGAGGTAAAATGTCCACAGCAGAAGTCCTGCAGGGTTTTGTCACCGACAGACTCGCCGCCACCTGCCGGGAGATCTTAGCGGCCGTGGACAGAATGGTAGCCGGATATGAGGAGGAGGCTTCGGGCTTCAGGCAGGAGATCGACCGGCAGAGGAGCCAGCTGGAGCTGCTGCAGCCCCGAGTCCTGATCCACAAAACGGGTCGGTTGTTTTTATGAGTGAGAAAGGCTGAGGACTGTATTTGGCAGATGTAGAATGAAGCAGCTGGAGGAATTACTGTGTTCATATTGTAGCTAATAAAGAGGATTCATTATTGAATCGTTTCCTCCAGATGTTCAGCAGCTGATGGTGAAAAAAGAGGTTCCTACTGAGTTCACCTCCAGTCCGGATCCGGAGGATTCAGAGAGTCCAGTCCTTAAACAGGAGGAGGACCAGGTACCAGGACTGGAGGAGACCAGGAACCCTGTGAGGCCGTTTCAGGTGAAGAGTGAGGATGAAGAGATGAATGAACCGGCCAGGAGCTGTGATCCACAGAGTCCTCTTCAACCAGATCCAGATCCAGAGGAAGAGGCCTCAGACTCCTCTGATACTGAAATCAGTGAAGATGATTATCATGAAACCAGAGTGGCCCAGTTAGATGTGAAAATACATGAAGGTGATGCAAATGTTAGAAAATGTGACAGTAATGAAAAACCCATCAGCTGCTCTGAGTGTGGGGAAATGTTTAAAAAAAAGTGGGATCTGAAGATTCACATGAAGACCCACACAGGGGAGAAACAGCATATGCAAGTTCACTCAGTAGAGAGACTGTTTGGCTGCTCATTTTATTACAAAAGGTTTAAGCGACAAGCTTATCTTAAATCACACATGGTAGTACATACAAGAGAGAAACCCTTCCGCTGTGATGTTTGTGGGAAAAGATTTTCATTAAAGAAAATCCTGAACAAACACATGAAGGTCCACACAAAAGAGAGACCCTTCAGCTGTGATGTTTGTGGGAAAAGATTTAAACTAAAGGCAGCCCTTAACAGACACATGACGGTCCATACAGAAGAGAGACCCTTCAGCTGTGATGTTTGTGGGAAAAGATTTAAACTAAAGGCAATGCTTAAACCACATATGGCAGTCCACACAGATGAGAGACCCTTCAGCTGTGATGTTTGTGGGAAAAGATTTAAACTAAAGTATACCCTTAACAAACACATGGCAGTCCATACAGAAGTGAAACCCTTCAGCTGTGATGTTTGTGGGAAAAGATTTAAACTAAAGGATACCCTTAACAAACACATGGCAGTCCATACAGAAGTGAAACCCTTCAGCTGTGATGTTTGTGGGAAAAGATTTAAACTAAAGGATACCCTTAACAAACACATGGCAGGCCATACAGAAGTGAAACCTTTCAGCTGTGATGTTTGTGGGAAAAGCTTTAAAAAAAAGGGAGTGCTTAAAACACACATGGCAGTCCATACAGAAGAGAGACCCTTCGGTTGTGATGTTTGTGGGAAAAAATTTAAACTAAAGAATGAAGTTAAACGACACATGAAGATCCACACAGAAGTGTAACACTTCAGCTGTGATGTTTGTGGGAAAAGATTTAAACCAGAGAAAAGCCTTAAAGTATACATGGAGGTCAATACAGAAGAGAAACCGTTTGGTTGTGACGACTATAAAGAGAAAGACCGAAGCGGCTGACTGCAGTCTCGCTACTGGTTGACCAAAAGTAAACTAACATATTTGGACTTTTTTTTTTACTTTTGCTTTGCTGTTTTTTGTCCTCATTCATTTGTGTTTGGGTCAGTGACATGTATACCAGAAAAAGGGGTTTTGTAAAAAATTTAAATAAGAGGCACAAAAAAGGTTGATATTTGCTCTACTAACTCTCATCTTTATAGAAACATGTTGTTTTTAGATTTTTCATTGGTATCAGAAATTATGTGACAATTTGTTGTATTATGCCTAAAATCACCACATGGCGTAACATGAAAATAATTGAAACTGAAAATGGATTAAACCTGTAAGTTACTCACTTTATCAAAGTCTTTTATAAGAACTAAACTGTGATCCATTATAGTTTTGTGAAAATGAATTAAATTTGAGCATTATTTTCTAAATCATCGCTCAAAGTGAGACCTATGCCGTCAGTCTTTCAACATATTTTCTACTTATTGTGACATACTTTGCTATAAAGTTCTAAAAATATTTGTGACTCTGTGATACTGTTTTCTATGTATTCCATGAATGTTTTCAGATTTTAGATTTTACTCCCTGTTCCAAAAATCAATTTAATATATGGTCCCCGGGTAGGGGACGTATCAGATATTAAACTGATAAGAACAGATACTACACTTGATCTTAGCCAAAAGGCCGAGAAGCGATACCGCTCAGCTGTCGGAGGTAACGGAGTGTTTCTCCGCACCGACCCGCTCAGTGAGGGGTCAGAGTCGGCTTCAGTAACAACATCACTCCGAGAGAGAGACACAAACAGAAGACATGAAGAAACGAAGGAGGGATCAGAAAACAACCACAGACATGTTATTTTCACAAAGTTACGTTGTAGAGCAAAGAAAATGTCTCTTCTTGGTCAGCTGTAAAACTTCACATATTTGTCAACGCGGAGCGGTGAAATGGTCCATAGACGGTCCAAAGATATAATTGAAACATGTTAACCAGAGAGTGTTAAAAGAACTGAGCTTCTAGACCCAACCACTAAATTCTCATTATTAACTAAAGAAGTGCCCCGTGTGAGGCTCGAACTCACAACCTTCAGATTATGAGACTGACACGCTGCCTACTGCGCCAACGAGGCCTGGAACAGAGGGGCCAACAAAAGGACCCCAGGGCCATTGGGCACAAACAGAGCACAGTGGCACAGAGCCACCAGCAAGGGTCCTGCCTCACAGCGACGAGGCCGGCTCCCCCCGACCGCACACGCCCGGACGGGGCGAGCCACAGCACGGTGTTTCCAGTATTTTGATGTTGGTTAAAAAGGTACTTTGCATTTTAAACGTCTTAATATATATATATATATATATATATATATATATATATGTGGCTGACCATCATGGGTCTTCAGGTTTCTTTAGCATATAATAAACTGTCACATTAATGTCCTGAATGTGCTGTGTGTAAATAATGAGGTTCATCAAAACAAAGTCAGAACCAGAGCTCAGGCTGTTGGTACACAAACAAAGAAAGGCATACTTGTGGATTCACAAGATTATATCAGGATCTGACCTTTTCCTGTTCCATCAGTAACCATCAAAGGAGATGCTGATTCTGTGATGTCACAAAGGTTCAAATGACATCAAAGAGATCAAAGACTCCTCCCACTTTTTTGTCATGACCTCCACAGTAGAGTGCACTCTGTTAATGAAGCTCAAAAGACAAACGTGGTCCTGCCAGATAAATTTGAGTTCTGCTGACAGAAGCAACAACAAAACTGGAACTATTTGGACTGAACTGGATTTGAAACCTTCACCTCCATCAGCTGTAGGTTACAACGATCAATATTATCGATATGACAGACAACATTCTCCATGTTTTCCTGTAGATCAGTGCTGCTGAAAAAATGATGAGACATTCAGTGTGTTAGAATAGCAGAGAATGGTTTCGATCCGTAGACCTCTGGGTTATGGGCCCAGCATGCTTCCACCACAAATACAATAACCTAAATTTGAAATGATTGTGATTGTGTTACTCCTGACAAAATTTTTTGTGAACCAAAGTGAATGAAAAATCTGCATAAAATGGGAATATGAATTTTTAACAATAAAGGGGTTAGGACTGAAAACACTAAAGCCTGACTCCCTGTGGTAGGAATGGACAGCAGTTGTTGGACTAAAGAAAACGCCGCTGAGCGCTAGCAGCTCCCTTCCATAGCTCAGTTGGTAGAGTGGAGGACTGTAGAGGCTTACAGCTGGAATCCTTAGGTTGCAAAATAAAATAATTATTTGTATCTTTAGCTCAGACTGCTCGGCTACACCACCACATACACTGCGGCCTGGAACCCAGAGTAAGTAAAAAAGGGAGATGGAGGAGACCTGTCAGTGTTTCAGTATAAACATACAGCCCTGACCACTGTTGTCTCCAGGCAGAGCTGACTGCTGCTTTTCATGGAGAGCAGTGACCATTGCATTGGCCGGGAATTGAACCAGGGCCTCTCACATGGGAAGCAAGAATTCTACCACTGAACCACCAATGCTGACTGCGCAGCCAAACCCACCTTCAATATGATGGCAATGCAGAGTAGAGCGTAGCATATCTCCACTTGGCATATGGAAGACCATTTTTTCAAGTAATTCAAATTCAAGCAACAGTCTGTCTGTCAGGATGGCTGAGTGGTCTAAGGCGCCAGACTCAAGGTAAACTTCTTCCTGCACTAAAGGGCATTCTGGTCTCTGAATGGAGACATAGGTTCAAATCCCACTCCTGTCAAAGAAAGCATTTTGCAAAATGTGTGATCCAAACTCTTCCAAAGTGGATGAAAAATCTATATAAACTGTGAATTTGACTTTTTCACAGTAAAGGGGTTAGGACTGAAGGTCAGTATCTGGAGGATTTTGCAGATGATGTGCTCCTTTCGGCACCATCAGCCTGAGAACGACAGCACTCATTGGATCGGTTGCCATCCACAGTTCATCACTTCTATTTTAATTCCTTCTTCAAATCTTCATTTTTATCATTCAGTATGTTTTGCTGTGTTTGAACTCCTTAACGCTTTGATCTACAGAAAGAGGACATGACCTGACTGTGTGTCACATAAATGTATGAAACCAATCTGTTAAAGTGACACTGAAATGAATCCTTGTAACATTAATTGTTCAGCAGCATGACTTGTCATGATACTGAGGTTGTGTCCTGTTTGGGGGTCACCACAGAGGAGGAGCTAGTGAGGACAGGCAGCATTATCAATGTCCTCATTTCATCCAGAAGGTTTCATCAGACAGATAAGCGATTTAGCTGTCACAGGAGCTCAGAAGCTGTCTGGTTAGCTAAAGCTACCACACCATGCAGGGGATGTAGCTCAGTGGGCGAGCGTACTGCACAGAAAGGCAACGAACGGGCTCGTCCGGGATTTGAACCCGGGACCTCTCGCACCCGAAGCGAGAATCATACCCATAGACCAACGAGCCATGTGGACTGCAGATTTCATGACAAAAAAGTGGGAGGAGTCTTTGATCCCTTTGATGTCAGTAGAACCTTTGTGACATCACAGAATCAGCATCTCCTTTGATGGTTACTGATGGAACATTTGTGGCGTTTTTTTTTTTTTTTTTTTTTTTTTTTTTTTCATTATTTACACACAGCACATTCATGTGACAGTTAATGTGACAGTTTATTATCTGCTAAAGAAACTTTGGTAAGAGTCACGATGGTCAGCCACGTATGTTGGGGGTATTTTCAGATCCAAAATACATCCCTGTACATCAGAGTGGTGCTGCTACGGAGTGTTGCATCAGTGGCCACCATCACTTCAAGTAACCCAAATGGGAAAGATCCTTATTGACAGCATTGTTGCGCTTTGCTACATCTGAACTAAAGATACAACTTTACCACCATCGATATATTGTGATGGTGTGAACAACATGTGAGCAGGAGAGCAGCTGCTTAAGTTTATGATGTGTTCAGGAAACAGTCAAAGCTCCAAACACAACAACAGTCCTGCTTCTGTTGACCAAAAGGCTCCAAAGACCACCCAGGAACCTGCTGTGTTTAGTTCACTTGTTGCTGTAATCTCCAACAAAGAGCTAAAGTCTTGTGGAGAATGTGGGCATCAATCCCACTACCTCTCATATGCTAAGCAAGCACTCTACCACTTGAGCTAATTCCCCTGCCTTCAGCACATGTTCTCTAAACAAACCCAAAGTGGTACCGTGATGATATACTGATCTCTATTTGCACAGTGTGATTATATATAGTGAAAGTATCTCCAGGAGTAAAATGATTAAATCACTACCAATCTCAATTGACAATCTCTGTATTATATCAGAGGCCCTTTGCGGTACATATACTTATCTTTATTAGCATTTGTATCTGTACACACACGCACACAATCACACACACCACGTTTTCCAGCCCTCATGGTTTTTGGGGAATCCATACATGTGGAAACCCTTCTCGGACTGATTGGAGCATCCAAACGCTGCACTCCTACATTAAAACAAACCACTTTACCATCAACCTCAGCTGCAGTATACACATTACACTTCCATTAACAGATCCTCTGTATATACATGTACTTCAGAGTGGTGCTGTGGCTTAGCTGGTCAAAGCGCCTGTCTTGTAAACAGGAAATCCTGGGTTCAAATCCCAGCAGTGCCTTCTGCGTAATGTTGAATGTTATAGATATAACAGACACAGCTTTAGTTAATCATGAGAATTTAGTGGTTTAAACCTCAAATCCTTGAACACAGTCTGGTTAACATGTTTCGGTGATATTAGACTTCTATGGACCGTTTTTGCAGAATCAACAACTAATAACTCCACAACGAGACTGTGTGACGTCACTGGAGATCAAAGGCATTTCCTGCCTTTCATTGATGCCCCACGCGACACAGATGGATACGTCACACTCTCACGTTCGCTTCAGATGAATGAGTGCATGCAGTTTCTGTAGTGTAGTGACCATCATGACTCTTAACAAAGTTTGTCTCCTGTTAAAAAAGTGCAATCACCACATTTTAATCGGCTCAACAGCAGGGTACAACTCAGACAGACTAAAGCCAGCTGAACACAGACGAGAATGGGATTTGAACCCACGCGTGCAGAGCACAACGGATTAGCAGCCCATCGCCTTAACCACTCGGCCACCTCGTCATGAATCCAAAGGTACATGTGATGACAAAAAAACAGCCATTGGGAAGAAGCTGCAGCAGCTGAACAGGGACTTGAACCCTGGATCCTCAGATTAAAAGTCTGATGCTCTTCAATAAAATCTGACTTCATTTTCCAAGCTGCCCCCTCGTGGTCATTTGATACACTGCAGGGGGAAATCTCAGTACTTTTTAACCACCACAGCCGCTTTGACAGAAAGTGGATGTGGTGGTTAAAAATTACACAAAACTCCAGAGGACATTGCAACCTGAACATAGTGAGCAGAGTGGCGCAGTGGAAGCGTGCTGGGCCCATAACCCAGAGGTCGATGGATCGAAACCGGAAGTCCTGCAGAAGAGGTTACATGAGTTTATCTCAACAACCTTAAAATAGGTACTGCTGGGATTTGAACCCAGGATCTCCTGTTTACTAGACAGGCGCTTTGACCAACTAAGCCACAGCACCACTCCGATGTACAGAACTGTACAGAGGATCTTAAAATATTCCAACATAAGTAGCTGACCATCATGACTCTCACAAGACAGGTGCTTTGACCAGCTAAGCCACAGCAGCACTGCAACATTCATCTATATACAGAGGATCTGGTGATGGAAGTGTAATGTGTATACAGTTGAGGTTGATGGTAAAGTGGTTTGTGAACCTGTTTGACTGAAGATGCGCATTTTCATTTGGACCCCAGGAAGAGTAGCTGCTGCCTCAGTGACAGCTAACGGGGATCCTAACAAGTGATAAACAATAAACAGACATTTCCAATCATCATCAAACTGGATTTAAAAAAAATAAATAAATAAAAAAGATTTAGAGTCCTAACGATTACACCATGGAGCTGTGTGAAGTTTTCTGTCTGGTTGTGTTACTTTCATACACAAGCATGAACTCTGGTTGACTGTGATGTTTCTCATTTCAGCCCACCTGGTGTTGGTATCGTCTTTCACTGGCTTCTATAACTTTTGTTCACAGGGAGATGAAAAATGCCTGAATTAGCTGATTAGTTTTTATTGACAAGAAACAAACTGGCAGTGGTGGTTAATGTTAGCTTTGATAGGACAGCGTCAGCTACACAGCGTATTGCAGTCAGCTGTGTATGAGGCAGCTGAGATGCAGGTTCATCAAAACAAAACGCCACACAAGTCAGAACCAGAGGTGGATGATGGAAACCATTCTCTGCTAAGGGGCGCCTCCGAAGAGACTGGGGCCTTAATCCAGCACCTTGGACCGCTTGGCCACACTACCACTGGGTGGATGGCTAAATTCATGCTGACAAGAGAAAGAGGGGTGACAAAATCTTTATAGTTTGTACTGTGTTTGGAGAAAGAAAATTTCATGATTTGGCAGGAGTCATGACTTTGAGGGATACTTAGGATGAGGTATCTTCAGCATACAATGAACGTTAGTCCCTTTACTGGCGGTAACCCGAACCCTTCAGAGAGTGGTGTTGTGGCTTAGCTGGTCAAAGCACCTGTCTTGTAAACAGGAGATCCTGGGTTCAAATCCCAGCAGTGCCTCATTGTTAATGTTAAGTATTGTTAAAAAAGAAGCGTGAGCAAAGTCCAAGTGAAGCTCCTGCTGGCTATCAAAAGGGATTTAGAAGTGAAATGTCCTCTTTTTCAGCTGTTATGTTTAAACTGCAAAGTACTTTATGAACTGTTAGAAAGGTTTCTGAGGAGCTCAGTCATCTGGGAGAGACTCTGAGTAGAAAAGCTGCTCCTTTCTGATGCAGGCTGGGGGGCTCACAGTGGGCGGAGTCTGCAAACTGACGTGAAAGTGCACATCGTTCTGCAGCTCTCAATAGCAGATGATGCAGTGAGCCCCAGGAACCATCCAAGGAGATGCTGATTCTGTGATGTCACAAAGGTTCTAATGACATCAAAGAGATCAAAGACTCCTCCCACTTTTTTGTCATGACCTCCACAGTAGAGTGCACTCTGTTAATGAAGCTCAAAAGACAATCATGGTCCTGCCAGATACCTTTGAGTTCTGCAGACAGAAGCAACAACAAAACTGGAACTATTTGGACTGAACTGGATTTGAAACCTTCACTGTCGGTGGTGAACATACAGCATAAATTTAGACACCTATCCAGTGGTAGTGTGGCCGAGCGGTCCATGGCGCTGGATTAAGGCTCCAGTCAATGAAAACTAATCAGCTAATTCGGGCATTTTTTGTCTCCCTGTGAACAAAAGGTCCAATTCTCTCTAGATATCTTGGATGGAAAATGCTGAGTAATGCTGGCATTGGTATGTGTGGTTGTTGTGGCTGAGTGGTTCAGGCGATGGACTAGAAATCCATTGGGGTTTCCCCACGCAGGTTCAAATCCTGCCAACAACGTTTACTTCCTTTTATGGACCAAGTTTCCCATTTGGGGAGACACAGCTGAGTGCTGTTGTTAGGACTCATCTAAGAGGAGGAGAGCACTCACTGGTGCTCAGTTATCATTATCAAGGCCGGTGATAGGGACACACCTTTAGTTCCACTTCCAGGTCATGGAAGCAATAATGAGAAGTCATTTCCACTGTGTGCTGTGCTGAAATAGCTCATATGGGAGAGCGTTAGATTGAAGATTTAAAGGTCCCTATTTCAATCCCAGGTTTAAGCAGCTATTGTGGGTCCTTTCAAAGACAATCCCTGAGCTTTGTTTTTTAATTATGGAGTTAAAGTCACTTAGTGTAACACATCACAGATTCTATGTTCTATGAAAGCCTTTTATACCAGGCATTGTTTCTTAAAACAATTAGTTAACTTTTTGCTACAGAAAAAACAAGAAAAACCATTTCAAAAAGCAAATTCTGATTGTTTTATTTGTATTTTCAGCTCAGTCCTCAATTGGGAAACTCACAGTGACAGTAGCTGCTGGATGTAAGATCAGATCACAGAATGCACAGCTTGGGCTACTGGCAGTGGTGGCAGTGATTCCAACCCACGCCTCTGGAGCCTAAATCCAGCGCCTTGGACCGCTCGCCCACACTACCATACATTTGTGTAGAATAAGAACTAAGGAAAGGTTCTCTGACTTAAACAGCTTCATTTCAATGTTGTGTGTTGTGTTCTTGTTGTGTTCTTGTGTGTCCAAAAGGTGTCTTTGACAGCCTTTTGGACACACAACCAGTCAGCGTGACACATCCGCCCTCACAATATTTCATGCTGTGGTTGAAAGAGGAGGGAGAATATTGGAAATGTAGGTAAAAAAAACCTGAGTTTCAATCTCACTCAGGTACTACCTTTCATGCCGAAACCCGGGATTGAACCAGGGACCTTTAGATCTTCAGTCTAACGCTCTCCCAACTGAGCTATTTCGGCTGGATGGCTCCATTTCTGCTGGATGTTCTGTGACAGTTCTGCTTGTTTTTGCCAATTAACACTGCTCTTTAACACTCCTGTCGTTTTCAGCCCCCGCCCATTATTTAGTGTTCCTGGTCTGTTTTAACTTCCCCTCAATGAAAACAAAAAATATTAATAACCACCTTCATTGTGGGACTTTGGAGAAGTGGCGAAATAAAATAATCTAAATTGGCTTTTATTTTGAAATGCTTGTGTGGTTACTGTTCTTGTTCTTTCTGCAGCTCAGATGGAAAGCTGTGTCCAAATGTTTGGAGCGGAGAATGGCAAAAAGATGTCCTTTTTCTTTGGGGACAAAGGTATTTTGGTCGACTTTTGACCGCCCACACTTTTAAAAGACTAAAATTCCTTTCACATCTGCAGGAACACACACACCTGCCTGGTTACATGGTGTAATGGTTAGCACTCTGGGCTCTGAATCCAGCGATCCAAGTTCAAGTCTCAGTGGAACCTGAGTCTTACCAACGGAACAACCAACCAACCAAGAGAAACTGCCACTCTGTCCTTTGAAAATGGGAACAACCTCCTTTTGTCCACTCTACACGTATGACTGCATGCAAATTGTCGGATGAAGCCTCCTCTCTGCTTTATCTTCAGCAAGAAAATGTAAAATAAAATTAATTTTAGAAGTGAGCTGAAAGAAAAGGAGCAATTCTGAAAACAAGTTCAGGAAGTTTTGCATTCACCACTCGAGAGTTTTGAAATGAAATGAAAATCTGATTTTATCCCCATTTATATTTATAACTGTAAACTACGATCTCTTAAAGTTAAATGTAAAATCAATTGAAGAGTACATCCAAACTTATACGTTGACTCGGGTAGTAATTTCTTCTCATGCTGTTTCTCCTTTGCTACTGCAGCTGTTACATTTTCGGCGAAACATGCTCATCCTCTCCATGGGCCTGCTTTCAGACCTCCAACTCCACTGTGTTGAAGTAACTGGATCTCCATTGATGATGGCTTTTTATAGAGGTTGTGCATGTGTGCAACTCAACGTGAACATGAACCAACTAAGATCAGCTGTTCTGGAACTGGATACTCAGATTTTCAAAGAGAAATTGGCAGCACTGATGCTGAGTTGCTTAATGTGTCTGTCTTATAAACAGGACATCCTGCATCCAAACCCCAGCAGTGCTTTGCTCTCAGTGGAGTTCCTCCTCATCACCTCAACTAAGCAGAAAGTCATCTCTGCAGTTGTTCTCTGAAACGTCTGTATCTGTATCGTAGAAGAAGTAAACATTTTACATTTTCTTGCAAAAGAAAAAAAAACACAGAGCACACATTCACCATATAAGAAGTGGACACGGTTTGGCTCCATCAATGACATCCCTCGACACTGGAACCTCGAGCCAGCGCCTTTGATAAAGATCAGCTAGCAGTCCTGTGGTTCCATGGTGTAATGGTTAGCACTCTGGACTTTGAATCCAGTGATCCGAGTTAACAGTAACTCCACTCCAACCAAAACAGTGATCCAACCCTGAGCAGAGAGGAGGCTTCATGAAACAGTTTGTCTTTTCACCTGCTGCAGCAGCTCAGAGCCTCTGTGGTTCAGTAAAGGTCCAAAGGGGATGTAGCTCAGTGGTAGAGCGCATGCTTTGCATGTATGAGGCCCCGGGTTCAATCCCCGGCATCTCCAGCGTTGATAATGAAGGAGGGAAATGTCGCAGGCTCCAGTGGAGCGGTAATCAGCAGGGTCAGAGTGTTGGAGAGCAGAACTCTTTCCTGTGCTTCAGATACACTGCTTGGTTCTGAGCTCATCATTAATAATCAATGACTGATCAATAAGCTTCTCAGCTGTTCTGAATGGTGACAGTGAGGCAGCCTTTGTGTTTACATCTGAATCACATGTGATTTTGGAAATTCTTCAAAGCAGCTTCAAAGGAGGATTTTCATTCTGTGAGTACTGTGACATCATCAGGTGACATCATCAGGTGATGTATCAAAGGCAGCAGCTCTTCAGACTCACATCACAATTAGTTTTGTGTCTTATTTGGCTCCATTTGGTGGAAGCTGTGAATCGCAGGATTCAGGGGGAATACATCCATACATACATCTTCACTGAAATAATGACACCTGTGAGAAAGCTCAAAGCTGTGTCCAAAGGTTTGGAGGAGTGAATGGCAGAAAGATGTCTTTGAAGCCATTTGGACACACAACCAGTCAGCGTGCAGCATTCAACCTCACAATATTTCATGTGGTTGTGGTTGAAGGACGAGGTTGGCGATCCCAACCGACCACACTCCCTGATGGTCTAGCGGCTAGGATTGGGCGCTCTCTCCGCCGCGGCCTGGGTTCGAATCCCGGTCAGGGAACGTATTTTTAACAGATATTGATAACGGTATCGGGGAAAAATTTCATATCGGTGCATCAGTAGTTTGAAGGTTTGAAGTCTTCTGTGTGACAGACAGAGATACTGTCCACTATATTAACGAGGAGCAGGAAAGAGAAACATCATGTGGTGTGTGACTTCACTTCCTCTGTGGAAAAACAAACAGAGAATGAAGTTCTCTAATGTTTTGGCCTCTTTTTTTAACTCACGTCAAAACTTCACAATGAAGTTACGGTCTAGTACATAATTTGATTAAAATAACAAGTGTCCTGAAAACCACTGAATTTGACCTTGGCATTATTAGCATGTATTAGTATCAATAATCTTCTCAGCTGTTCTGAATGGTGACAGTGGGGCAGCCTTTGTGTTTACATCTGAATCACATGTGATTTTGGAAATTCTTCAAAGCAGCTTCAAAGGAAAAGTTTCATTCTGTGAGTATCATGACATCATCAGGTGATGCATCAAAGGCAGCAGCTCTTCAGACTCACACATCACTTCACACAGTTGAGGAAGTGACACACAACTGTAGCAACCTGGCTAGTTCAGTCGGTAGAGCATGAGAGTCTAAATCTCAGGGTTGTGGGTTTGAGCCCCACGTTGGGTGATTAAATAGCTTTTCTAGACCCAAAGTTACCCAGCAGAGCTCTGCCTCTGCCAGCTGGCCTTCTTCAGCAGTGGATCCTGGTGCCATGTGTTCACCAGGCAGGTGATACACACCAAACGGTCTGCAGCTCATACACAGCTAACTGCAATGGTTAGAGTGTGGTGCTGACAATGCCAAGGTCATGGGTTCAATCCCCATACTAACCACATGCAGCATCTCAGAATGTGATACCTTTTTACTCTGTCTGTATGAAACCCCATAGACTTCAACACACTTTGACTTGATTTTCCAACCAGTGAAGCCGGTAGACTGCAGGTGGAAGTCTCAGTACTTTTTAAAATATGCACAATAAAAATAAAACAAAATAATTAAAAGCAATTTAACACAAGAAAAGTCAGACCGAACCTGAACGCTCCATCTGGACTCAGGTTCTGATTGGACCTCAGCTGATGTTAATCAGTGTAATCAGAGCAGAGAGCAGCTCCGGTATAAAACCAGACCAGCTGCCTGCAGACAACAGACCAGACCTTCAGTCTGCTGAGGATCATCAGAGCTGCTGGACTCCAACATGGTGCTGGGACTGTCCCTGAGGTTGGGACTTGGTTCACCTTTCAGTTCATACTGATGTTCTGAAGCTGAAGTAACTTTGTCTGTTTCAGGTTTTCTTGGCTGTGTCTGCTGTTCAGCAGTGCTTCTGCTTTTCCTGCAACAAAAGCAGGTAAAGACTTTGAGTTTCACTTTATTGGTCCAGGTCTTCAGTTTCAGGATAGCCCAACTGGGCTTGGTGCTTCATGAGTTGATGCTCCTCCTGATCCTCCTCCTCTTCTCTGTCCAGACTACAAGTACCCCTACACTGGTTCCTGGAGCTCCAGCGGTGGTGCTGGATCACCAAACCTTCCTTCTGGAGGTTCACGTCCTCCCCTGATGCCGCAGGTTGGAGCACCAGTCCAACAGCCCAGCGCTCCATCCAGACCTCTGATGCCTCAGCGTGGAAGCCACATCAGCCCGGTCATCCCTGGACAGAACACTCCAGGATCTCATGGGCAGTCTCAGCTGGGTTCCGGACTTGGTGGTGATGTGGGTTCCCTCTCTGGTCCTCTAGTCCAACCATCTGGTTCTGGATCACCTTCTGCAACAAAAGCAGGTAAAGACTGAGTTTCACTTTATTGGTCCAGGTCTTCAGTTTCAGGATAGCCCAACTGGTCTTGGTGCTTCATGAGTTGATGCTCCTCCTGATCCTGATCCTCCTCCTCTTCTCTGTCCAGATTACAAGTATCCCTACACTGGTTCCTGGAGCTCCAGCGGTGGTGCTGGATCACCAAACCTTCCTTCTGGAGGTTCACGTCCTCCCCTGATGCCGCAGGTTGGAGCACCAGTCCAACAGCCCAGCGCTCCATCCAGACCTCTGATGCCTCAGCGTGGAAGCCACATCAGCCCGGTCATCCCTGGACAGAACACTCCAGGATCTCATGGGCAGTCTCAGCTGGGTTCCGGACTTGGTGGTGATGTGGGTTCCCTCTCTGGTCCTCTAGTCCAACCATCTGGTTCTGGATCACCTTCTGCAACAAAAGCAGGTAAAGACTGAGTTTCACTTTATTGGTCCAGGTCTTCAGTTTCAGGATAGCCCAACTGGTCTTGGTGCTTCATGAGTTGATGCTCCTGCTGATTCTGATCCTCCTCCTCTTCTCTGTCAAGATTACAAGTATCCCTACACTGGTTCCTGGAGCTCCAGCGGTGGTGCTGGATCACCAAACCTTCCTTCTGGAGGTTCACATCCTCCCCTGACGCCGCAGCTTGGAGCAGCAGTCCAGCAGCCCAGCGCTCCATCCAGACCTCTGATGCCTCAGGGTGGAAGCTACGTCAGCCCGGTCCACCATGGACAGAACACTCCAGGATCTCCTGGGCAGCCTCAGCCTGGTTCTGGACTTGGTGGTGATGTGGGTTCCCTCTCTGGTCCTCTATTCCAACCATCTGGTTTTGTGGTTGGCCCTGGATCACCTTCTTGGGACGTTCAGCCTGCAGGTGAAGCCCGCGTCCAGTTCCCTGACCCCAGCACCTGGCTGCCTTCTCGTTCATTCCCAGACTTTGGCGTCTGGGGCTCCGGCGGTGCAGCAAAGACGGGCTCCAGTGAGACGTCCCCTCTGCTGCCGCCAACCTTCATCATCCAGCAGAGGAGCGGCTACCTGCGAGCACGAGAGGGCCGGACCCACATGAACTACTCCCCAGAGTACCCTCTGCCCCTCTCTGAGGAACCAGAAGAGCCAACCCAGCTTCCCCCAAAGACCGGGTCCAAAGGAGGTCGACAGAGCTCCAAGCAAGAATCCAGGACCCCTTAAATAAAGAACCTGATCCAGTCTGTTCAATAAAAAAATAACAATATTTGCTTGTTGGCTCTTTTGGTTTTGTTTCTCAGCTGGTTCCTCAGACGTTGACTTAAACCTCCATGTGACTCTTCTGTGGTGCACTTCCTGACGGTGATGCTTCAGCTCAAAGGAAAATGGGTTCAAACCTAAAAGGAACTGGACTCACTTTACATGTGAATAATGCTGGTGTGCTAGAACTGACCAGAACTGCTAGAACAAGTGATTGTAAATGTCTTACTGAATGACAAATGTGGTTTGCCAGGTCATTAATGCCGCTCATCTTTCTCCCCTCATGTATCGTTGGCCATTCTGCACTAAAGATATTCTATCTTTGGTCAACTTTCCTGGTCTGTGTCACAGGACATCCTGCATTCAAACCCCACCAGTGCTTCGCTCTCAGTGGAGTTCCTGCACATCAATTAAACAAACTGAGGAAAAACATCAATTCCTGAATTAAAACCTTTACCTGCAGCATCTGGAGAAGAGAAACTGTATGTTAGTGGTTGGTGCTGTGTTTAGCAGAAAGACATGTGGTGATTGACCTCTTTTTACAGAAGACAGACCTCAGTAAGAACCAGGGCAGTCAGGGACTTGTGATTGTGACCTCTCGCACCCTCAGCAAGATTCATCCTAGACCAACGAGCCATTAGCAGCAAGACTTTAATGGCATTCAAAATGTTACACACCGCGTTTATGAGATGCTTTGAGTTCAACATGTTTCCCACCACATTTATCATACACTAAGACAGTAATGTTTACGGTGGCGTCATAAACATATTAGAACATTTTTAACAAACATGTTTGTTTGTCCAACTGTTTGTCTGGATCATTTTGTTTGTTTATTTTTTTTGTCTGTATCTGTCTGTGTTGCAATGGACAACAGATACACCCTTGACCCCCAGAATCCTCCCTGCAAAGAGGGGGCGCATGGCTGTTGCAATGAAGTTTGACCACATTCTCACTGAAGCCAGGGTGAGTAATTATATCATACTTTACCTGAGTATACATGTGGGTGACAGGGAAAATGGCTTTGAATACAGGTCATTGATTATACTTATCATGCACCTTAGGTCTCAGTCGGGACCCTCACAGATGCATCTTCTGGCACCGGATGTGAAAGTCAGAGCTAAACTATTCTTTCCACTGACAGCGTTCTAATTCAGCATGTGAGCCTTTGATGGAAATTCAGTCCATAAAAATGGTTGTGCAGCCTGAGTTCAATTCCCAGTCAGGGAAAATGCCTTTCTTTACTGACCCCATGACATAAATATGTTATCATGCACCTGCAGGGTATTCCAATTAGGAGGTTCAATAAACTCTGAGTCATACAAAAGGGCTCTGATTTTGGCAATTTCCATGCAATGGTGGTATAGTGGTGAGCATAGCTGCCTTCCAAGCAGTTGACCAGGGTTCGATTCCCGGCCGTTGCAGTTTATCTGTGTGTCTACAGTTTAACTTTGTGTTTTACGTTTGTTTTCCTTCCTGAGATCCCAAAATCCTGTTGATCTCAGGCCGATGGTGCCAAAGTCCTCCAGCTACAGACCTGTAACCCGTCCTCACCACAGCTGTACATCTGTTACACCCTGTAGTTGTCTCAGGGAAAGGGAAGCTTATTGTCATGTAGTGATGGGATGGCTCCATACTCCAGAACATCCCTGTGAACCCGGTCATACACCTTCTCCAGATCAAATCTTCCATGTGTCGACTAAAGTTCCAGTGGATAAGACAAAGCACGTCCCTGGGTGGGCTCAAACCACCATCCTTGCAATGTTACATCCAGCAATGTTACAGAACAAACTGTCCCCTGATGGTCAAAGCACATGGTCCAAATAAAGAAATATCTGATTGATATGAGATCCAGCCAATGATGTTAGTGATCAGAGACAGCTGGACATGGCAGGTTTCAATCTTGGTGAAGTCCCTTTGAGGAACAGAGGGAACATCATCCTGTTGTTGATGAATAGTCCTGATTGGTGGTTTTTCTGTCATTTCTTGTGGTTGTCCTGCAGATTTGGTTCTCTGACTGCATTATAAATGTTGAAGTGTATGATCTATGCTCTGTGTGAGATCTTTGATGACCTGAAAGTTCTCCCCTTCAGAAAAAGTGTGTAGTTGGAGCTAATGGCTCGTTGTTCTAGGGGTATGATTCTTGCTAAGAGTGCAAGAGATCCCAGATTCAAATCCCCGACGAGCCCTTCGTGTTATGTTGCCAATATCATGAATCTTACCAAAGTTTATCTCCTGTACAAAGCAGTCAACTGAATTTCCATCTGCTCCACTCAGGTGAAAGTTGTAATACAGGAATGATTATTTGTGGGTGTTTTTGAATTTTTTGAAGACAGATCTTTGTAGTCCATAAAGAAAGGATGAGCTAGCATTAACTTTTCTGTTTCCTCATCAGAGACTGGCAGCTGGACACATGTCAGGATGGCCGAGTGGTCTAAGGCGCCAGACCTAAGTTACACTACTTCCTGTGAAGCGGGGAATTCTGGTCTCTGAATAGAGGCGTGGGTTCGAACCCCACTCCTGACAACTTTTTGTGGATGAAAAATCTGCATAAAATGGGAATATGATTACTTGACAATCAAGGGTTAGGACTGAAAACTCTAAAGCCTGTGGCTCCCTGTGGTAGAAATGGACAGCAGTTGATGATATGGAGCTGTGTGAGGTTGGCTGGTTTTGTTATTTGTAGTATCTTGTAAAGTGAAGCATCAGTAGCTTTGTGGCTCATGCTGTGGAGTATCAAAGTATCAAAGGAGTATACTATACCGCCGCGGCCCGGGTTCGTTTCCTGGTCAGTGAAAATACTTTTAACAGATATTGATAAAAAACAACATTTCATAAAAAATTTCATATCGGTGCATCAGCAGTTTGAAGGTTTGAAGTCTTCTGTGTGACAGGCAGAGATACTGTCCACGATATTAACGAGGAGCATAAGAGGAGCAGATCAGCAGGTCTGACTGAAAACAAACTGTAAAGTATGAACCACAGCACTGCTGGGGTTTGAATGCTTACGGTGCAAGAGGTCGGGAGTTCAAATCCCGGACGAGTGCTTGTATCATTTTGCCAATATCAGTTGCTGACCATCATGACTCTTACCAAAGTTTGTCTCCTGGGCAAAGCGGTCAATCACCAAATTTCTGTCTACGCAACAACCATTAAATTACTATTTCTCCTCAGTGGAGCAGGAACTCCACTGAAAGTGAACCACTGGTGGGGTTTGAATGCAGGATGTCCTGTTTACGAGGCAAAAGTCGACCAAAATACCTTTGTCCCCAAACACACCTCACAGCCGGAGAGTTGAAAGAAAAGTGGTTTGTGGCAGGAACTGAGAAGCCTGAGTAGCTCAGTCGGTAGAGCATCAGACTTTTAATCTGAGGGTCCAGGGTTCAAGTCCCTGTTCAGGCGATGCAGCTTCTTCCCTTTAGTGGTTCACATTATAGACTCCACAGCAGTGATAGGTGACACTGATCTATGAAATAATGAAACCATGAGACCACTCAGCCATCCTGACACGTGTGTCCAGCTGCCAGTCTCTAGTGAGGAAACAGAAAAGTTAATGCTAGCTGCTCTTTATGTAAAAATGATTGATGTAATGTTGTTGTGATTTGGCACTATACAAATAAATCTGATTTGATTGGTGGAGTGGCAGTGGAGCATTGTTACGGTTGTAATGACGCCATTTTCAAATATAACCAACCACAGATCGCGAACAGCTAGCTGTTTCTAAAAGTTTGTTAGCAGAGGATTGTTTTGATTCATCAACCTCTAGGTTATGGGCCCATAACCGCGCTACACCACTCTGCTGGAAACTCTGCTGTAAGCTGCTTTGAAGAATTTCCAAAATCACATGTGATTCAGATGTAAACAAAGAACAAAGTAGCATAAGTACGGCACACAGCTGGCATTTCCTGTTCAGGATGAAATATGGCACCTCACACCTGATTGTCCAGCCAGGAAAAGGAAAAACCTTTTTTTATCTACACCATCAAGAAAGTGAACAAGGTACTGCTGGGATTTGAACCCAGGATCTCCTGTTTACAAGACAGGCGCTTTCACCAGCTAAGCCACAGCATCACGCTGAAGGACATCAGAGGATCTGGTGATGGAAGTGCAATGTGTAAAATGCAGTTGAGGTTGATGGTAAAGTGGCTTGTTTTAATGTAGGTTAATGGGAAAATGGGAAAGACCCTTATTGACATCATTGTTTCCCTTTGCTACATCTGAGATAAAAATACAAATAAAATAATCTAAATTGACTTTTATTTTGAAATTCTTGTGTGGTGACTGTTCTTGTTCTTTCTGCAGCTCAGATGGAAAGCTGTGTCCAAATGTTTGGAGCGGAGAATGGCAAAGAGATGTCCTTGAAGCATCCTGGACACACAACCAGTCAGCGTGCAGCATCCAACCTCACAAACTCTCAAACTATATTTAATGGTTCTACATTTAACCAAAGTAGAGGAAAAGGGCAGTGCAACTGTGGTCACATCAACATGTAGTGGCAGTAAAGGCAGTAAACTTTGATCAATATAGTTTGTTATTTGCATCACTGCCTCAGCAGAGGTGGGTTTTGGGCCCAGCACTCTTCCACTGCTCCACTGCTGCTTCACACTCAGCTGTGAACCGATCCAATGAGTGCTGTCGTTCTCAGGCTGATGGTGCCGAAAGGAGCACATCATCTGCAAAATCCTCCAGATACTGACCTGGAACCCCTCCTCACCACGGCTTCCCATAATCCTGTCCATGAACATCACTAACAGAATTGGACAGAAAGCACAGCCCTGCTGGACGCCAACACCCAGAGCTTACTGTCAGATCGACAAAGCCCCTCAGGGAATCGAAATCCCAGTCTTCCACATGACAGACAAAAATCCTGTCCGCAAGGGGTTAAAATAAAGTACCTCCCTGGGTGGGCTCGAACCACCATCCTTTCAGTTAACAGCCGAACGCGCTGACCGATTGCGCCACAGAGACAAGTTGACCAGTTCCTGTTACACATTACTGGAGAAAGTGATAAATGACTGTTTTCCTGTTAATCAGTGCTGCTTAAAATCTCCTGACATCTTCCAGCTAGATGATGAGACATCCAGTGTGTTAGGATAGCAGAGGATGGTTTTGATCCATCGACCTCTGGGTTATGGGCCCAGCACGCTTCAGTGAACTGGATTTATTTCCTTTCCTGGATTTACTTCATCATTTCACTGACTGTGGATTCAGCTGACAAATGCAAAATACAACCAACATTTAAACGATGACGTGTTGAAACAAAACTTTATTGATTCCACTTTGCAGAAAGAAGAACACAGTGAGGCATTGACTGAACAGGACTTTACCTTTTCCAGATCCCTTCCTACATCCTGATGAATGTTGAAGCAAAGAGATATTTAGGACTCATGTTCATGTTCCTGTCGCCCCATCTGACTGATCAGTTTTTCTCCTGAAAGAACAAAGTCAGAGAGCCAAAGCCATAACAAAGTCAAAGGGCACTTCCCAAGCTGGATTTTCCAGATCTCCTCCACAGAAGGTTGATGTGATCTCAGGTCATGGCCAACACTGACCTCTGGTGCTCGATGCTGCCTTCATCCTGATGAATGTTGAAGCCATGAAATATTACAAGATCAGATGATAAACTAACAACAGCACATTAAAAAGGGCCACGTGCAGAGATCACGTGGCCTAAAGGACAAGGCCTCTGTCTTTGGATCAGAAGACTGAGGGTTCCAGTTCCTTCTTGATTGGTCAGTGGTGTATTACAGGTGAAGGGACTTAACATCTTGAAATTTCCTGCATATTTTTTTCACTCTCATTTCAGCTTCAAGCAGCAATACCTGGTATAAAAGGCATTCATGTGGGAGACCTAGAATCCATGATGTGTTACACCAATAGACTGTAACTGCACACTAGTGGTCAATTAGAATAATGAACGTGGGTAGAAGATAAGATCTGTCTTCTGCTCTATAAGACATTACTGGGACAAGATTCCATCGCCTTTGAAATGATTCAGTTGCCTTTGAAGTGACTGTGATGTCATTGGCTCCCCATAATTCCATGTAAATACCAGCTGTCAGACAGAGTCACATCACAGTACATGCACAGGAGGACTACAGCGAAGCACACTGACAAACACAAACATCATGCCAAAGAGGATGAAGATCGCACATGGAGGCCAAAATAACGGCAACGCAGCAGAAGAAGGCCTGCTGAGGGAAAATGAAATGATAAAAAAACAAGTGAACTAGTTGTTGTGGCTGTGTTGAGCAGATGGAAATTTGGTGATTGCCCTTTTCGTAGAACATTGTTTATTATTTGATCACTGCCTGAGCAGAGGATGGTTTCCATCATCCACCTCTGGGTTTTGGGCCCAGCACTCTTCCACTGCTCCAATGACGGAGAATTCTCGGTTAATGCAAGCCCTGGTGGATTTGGCCATGCGGAATTTGTTTGGGCATGTTGTTGTTTTTCACAGATTTGAGTTTAAATGGAGAGTTTAGCTTAAGCAAGTTTTGCAATTTAAAAATGAAGAAGTCTAAATATATCAACTCCCTTCCTTCTTCTGCACTGTTATGTTCTAATATGTCCCTGACTCCACCTTAAACTTTGCTGTCTTACTGTGCTATGCAACATGACAACGGGCTCGTCCGGGATTTGAACCCTGGACCTCTCGCACCCGAAGCGAGAATCATACCCCTAGACCAACGAGCCTTGTACAGCAGCAGATTTATGGAATTTAAAATGTTCTGAGGGGGAGAACGTTTCGGTCATCAAAAATCTCACAAAGAGCATTGATCATGCGCTACAACATTTGGTGCCCACACGCTCCCTGGTGGTCTAGTGGCTAGGATTCGGCGCTTTCACCACCGCGGCCAGGGTTCAATTTGCCGTCAGGGAAAACATTTTTCAGCTGCACTTGCTGAAGAGGGAAGATCTTCAGTATTAACCTTGCTTGTTTTAACCCCCAGCAGTTTTCCTCTGCAGTGGAAGTAAAGCAGATTTCAACTGTTGTTTTAGTGCCGAGTACCCAGTCTGCCTCCTTCGATCTATTGAAAAGTTGACATGTCAGTTAACCAGCTCCAGTCTGGTCAGACCATCTCACGAGTTTCCAAAACCAACTCACTTCAGTGTTGAGATTATGTTCAAGTCCCAGCTGAGGATAGACACAACTATCACATCTTCAGGTGACAACAAACATGATGAGGTGGCCGAGTGGTTACACACACACACACACTGAATTCCTTTACATTATGAAACATGACTTTAGCTGGAAAGTGAGTTATTCAAGCAGCACTTACATCATTCAGCCTGTTTCTTTAAGAATGACTCATCATATTTTTCTGACTAACTGGTATTGGAGTTGTAAGCTCCTTATTTAATCTTAATGACCTGACAACAACTCTGAAAGCAGATACAACACATCCAGATAACCTTTGAATTAAACTTCAACAGGTTTGATTGATATATGGACCTGAAGTCAGACGTTTAGGATTACTCTACCTAGAATAGCAGGCTGCAACATGGACAGCTGAACACAGAAGACAATGAGATGTGAACCCACACACAGGATACAGTAGATTAGCAGTCCATCACCTTAAACACTCTGCCACCTCAGCATGCAGCGACCTGGACTGTGTGTGAATAGACGGATAGTTAACTGCTCACATTAATGTATCTATCAGCAATGAAGGAGAGAGTCGTCGGCCACCTCGTCATGTTTGTTGTCAATTTGTTGTCTGAATGTTAGACTGAGCAGTGGTTCTGCTTTGAGTGGCCTTTTGTTTTGATGAACGTCTACCACTGATCTACATCCTCTTTGGGCCTTTACCTAACCACAGAGGTCGGTGAGCATCTATTTTGGGTGTTATTCTTAATCACTATCACACTGAATCAGATGGCAGAGGTTCCACTGAGATTTGAACTCAGATGACTGGATTCAAAGTCCACAGTGTTAACCATAAGATCAAAGAACACAGATGGGAAATGACCTTCTGACAGATTTAGAAACATTTGAAATGAATTGGCCAACACACATCACAGTACATCCAGCAATGTGAAGGTTCAGGATCTCTGTCAGACACAAAGGGAGCAAATGTGACCAACGAAGCCATCAAAGGTATCAAAGGCAGCAGCTCTTCAGACTCACACATCACTTCAAACCTTTGAGGAAGGTCATCCTGCATTCAAACCCAGCAGAGCTTCACTCTCAGTGGAGTTCCTGCTCATCACTGAAACAAACCATCACTTCCTGTATTACAGCTTTTACCTGCAGTATCTGGATAAGAGGAACAGTAATTTAGTGGTTGGTGCTGTGTTTAGCAGAAGGAAATTTGGTGACTGACAGCTTCTCACAGAAGACAAACTTTGGGAAGAGTCATAACAGCGTGTGACATGTTCCAGCCGACACTGGTCATTGATTGGCTAATGAACACTCCCCACATACTGATCAACACACCCACCAGCAGACACATCAGCAGCCATGATCACTGTGAGGACACAGATGAACTTATCTGAAATTTGAACCCAGCACCTCTCACACCCTAAGCAAGAATCACACTCCTACCCCAATGAGCCATCAGCACCAGGACTTGTATGGCATTAAAATGATGCACACCTCATTTTTCACCCAGTGAGACAGTGAAAGGTGGGAAGGTGAAAGGCAGATTGGAGAGATTGGAGTAACAGATGTACAGCTGCGGTGAAGACGGGTTACAGCTCTGTAGCTGGAGGATTTTGACACCATTGGCATGAGATCTACACAATCTCAAGTAAAATTGTAGACACACAGTTAAACTGCAACGGCCGGGAAAAAAGGTCTGCAACCTTTATTTATTTAACCTTTATTGCCTTTATTTAGTGTGATATTGATTAAGAAAAACCTGTCTTTGGAGCTTCATTAACAGTGTGCACACTTCACAGAATTCTTTTCTGCTACACTCTGGTGCAAAGTTTATTAAGTTCATTCCAGGAGTAATCCACAGACTGCCAGATGCTCCAGCTGAGGCTTGAACTCACAACCTCAGCATCTCTCTGCAGGTTCCTGTCCACCATCCTTTCAGTTAGCAGCCAAACACACTGGCTCATTGCCCCACAGAGACTGAATGACCAGCAGCTGTAGTTACACTATTTAAACCTCAGCTAGTTTCATGTTGGTTCACCAATGACTAGCAGTCATTGTTGGTCGATGTATGCTGGATAAGAGAAAGTAGATTAAACACAGCACGTCTCTCAGTGGGCTCCAAAAGACCACTGAGCCATCCTGACATGTGTGTCCAGCTGCCAGTCTCTGATGAGGAACTGCAAAAAATCCTCCAAAAAATTGACAAAAAACACAGACTGTTATGTGTATTTCCTTCTTCAAATCTTTATTTTGGTCATTTAATATGTTTTGCTTCGTTTCAATTCCTACAGTTGTGCGTTTCCAAGAGTTTCCATCCGTTTGCCCTTTTGGTAAACGCTCACATACTCTGTGGTGCAACAGGGCGTGTTTTTCTGATGATCCATTTAATTTCTTCACATCACATTTCACATCACTATTTCCCATTATTTTAGATGGACACACATCACCATTTGATTTTATTTCAGTTTATTTTGAACAATATATATAAAAAAAAAAACCAAAAGTCAGCAAGTTTTATCAATGATATGGAGGGTGGAGGGTTTAGAAAGTAGTTAGAAAGTCACAAATGTTACCTTAAAGGGCATATTGCAGGTTAAGGACCACATTGAATCAATGTTTAAAAAAATAATATTGGAAATGTTTTGCTGGAAAGTGAAGGAGGTAAAATGTCCACAGCAGAAGGGGGACAGATCATTGGACATGTCATATGAAGGGCTCGTCCAGGATTTGAACCCGGGACCTCTCGCACCCAAAGCGAGAATCATACCCCTAGACCAACGAACCATTGAGGAGGCCCTCCACACAGAAATAAACATTGGTTGTTGATATTGGCAGTTTTACTCATCGGACTGATGCTGATATGTTACAGAATTACCAGCATCAGCTGATACATTGTGCATACCGACATCAAACCTTTGAGAAATTGACACACAACTATGAAGAGCACACGACACAGACGTGGTTTCAGAGACAAACTGCAGAGAAACTGGCAGCACTTCAGATGCTGAACACACATTTAGAACAAAAAACACACAAAAAAAGTCATCGTTAACAGCCTGTATGGAGTCTAAAGGAAAAGAGGAGAGAACATGTCACACGCTGTTATGACTCTTACCAAAGTTTGTCTTCCGTGAAAAACCTGTCAGTCACCAAATTTCCTTCTGCTAAACACAGCACCAACCACTAAATTACTGTTCCTCTTATCCAGATACTGCAGGTAAACGCTGTAATACAGGAAGTGATGGTTTTCATCAGTTTGTTTCAGTGATGAGCAGGAACTCCACTGAGAGTGAAGCTCTGCTGGGTTTGAATGCAGGATGACCTTCCTCAAAGGTTTGAAGTGATGTGTGAGTCTGAAGAGCTGCTGCCTTTGATACATCACCTGATGATGTCACAGTACTCACAGAATGAAACTCCTCCTTTGAAGCTGCTTTGAAGAATGTCCAAAATCAAATTTGATTCAGATGTAAACACAAAGGCTGCCTCACTGTCACCATTCAGAACATCTGTGAAGATTATTGATCATTCATTGATTATTAATGATCAGCTCAGAACCAAACAGTGTATCTTTCATCCAAACCCTGACAGTTTCTCCACACAGGAGGTGTTTCAGGTGTCTGGTTCCTCCATTTAAACTCAAATCTGTGAAAAACTTGTGACCTGCCCAAACAAATTCCACATGGCCAAACCCCCCTCCCCCTCCTGAAACATACAAGTGTTCACCGACACAGACGTGGTTTCAGAGACAAACTGCAGAGAAACTCAGAAACTCAGAAACTCTGAGTCTGTCTCTCAGTGAACTTTTGTGCTCCTCAGAATTGTGTCCCACTTCCTCAAAGGTTTGAAGTGAAGTGTGAGTCTGAAGAGGTGCTGCCTTTGATCCATCACCTGATGATGTCACAATACTAAAAAACTGAGCAGACTGCTGTGGACTTCAGTGAAACAGTGAAAGGATTTCAGCGGTGTTACATTTTCGGCGAAACATTTGCTCATCCTCTCCATGTGCCTGCATGAAGACCTCCGACTCCACTGGGTTGAAATAACTGGATCTTTTTTTTTCTCGGTTGTCGTGGTGACAGGACTCCATAGATGATGGCCTTGATAGAGGTTGTGCACGTGTGCAACTCAAGCTGAACATAATCAGAGTTGATTGAACCAACTAAGATCAGCTGTTCTGGAACCAGATACTCAGAGTAAGTCAACTCAGAGTTCAGGGAGAGACTCAAAGTTCGTTTGAACTCCTACGTGGAATACTTTATAGAAAATTCCAGCTTGCCCCATCAATGAACGAGTTTATTTTACTGAGGACAAAGAAAAAGGCAGACTCACTCGTAGGGCTGCTGGTAAAACATGGACAGTCTGAGATTGCTCGGACATCCTGACTGCACAAAAGAGAGAAATTTCAGGATGCCTGCTTGGCTCCTCGCCCAGTTTGGTTCTTTCTTCTGTCTGCAGAAATCAAAGGTATCTGGCACGACCATGATTGTCTTTGGAGCCTCATTAACAGTGTGCATCTATGGTGGAGGTCATGAGAAAAAGTGGGAGGAGTGTTTGACCTCATTCGAACCTTTGTGACACACAGATTTTTTTTTTATTTTTTATTTTTTTTGCTGCACTCTGTTGCAAAGTTTATTCCAGGAGTAATCCACAGACTGACAGAAGGTCAGCCAGCTGCTCCAGCTGAGGCATCACTCTGCAGGTTACTGTCTTATATGTCCTGCACGCTGACCGATTGCATCACAGGGGCTGTGGAGTGAGTCTGCCAACACACATCACAGGATACATCCAGCAGCAGGAAGGTTCTGGAGCTGACCTGCTCTGGGGATCTAGTTTCCTGGTGCTGTAGCTTAGCTGGTCTAGTAAACAGGTTCAAATCCCAGCAGTGCCTTGTTGTAAATGTTGGAGAAACAACATGGCTGATGTAAGTTTCCCTGTCTTGATTAGAAATTTCCGGAACTATTTGTGAAGGTGCTGCTGGCTAACAGGAGTATTATATTTTAGAAGTAAAGTATTCCCTTTTTCAGCTATTCCACTGTGATGTTTAAAATGCAAAGTACCTTTTTAACCAACATCAAAATACTGGAAATACCGTGCTGTGGCTGGCCCCGTCCGGGCGTGTGTGGTCGGGGGGAGCCGGCCTCGCCGCTGTGAGGCAGGACCCTAACTGGTGGCTCTGTGCCACTGTGCTCTGTTTGTGTTGTCCGGTTTGTGCCCAATGGCCCTGGGGTCCTTTTGTTGGCCCCTCTGTTCGAGGCCTCGTTGGCGCAGTAGGCAGCGCGGCAGTCTCATAATCTGAAGGTCGTGAGTTCGAGCCTCACACGGGGCACTTCTTTAGTTAATAATGAGAATTTAGTGGTTGGGTCTAGAAGCTCAGTTCTTTTAACACTCTCTGGTTAACATGTTTCAATGATATCTTTGGACCGTCTATGGACCATTTCACTGCTCCGCATGGACAAATATGTGAAGTTTTACAGGTGACCAAGAAGAGACATTTTCTTTGCTCTACAACGTAACTTTCTGAAAATAACATGTCGGTGGTTGTTTTCAGTTTAATATCTGATACGTCCCCTACCCGGGGACCATATATTAAATAGATTTTGGAACAGGGAGATGGAATAGGGGCTTGCTCCGTCCACTCCACGCATCGACCTGGTATTGCAGTATCTCCAGGAACGGTCCACTCAAATGGATAAAGCGCGTGCGCGCAAAGATGCACAGAAAGTTTGTTGGTGTTTGGTGGGAGTTTGTTGCTGTTAGACATTCATTTGGTTCCTGTTTTCTGGTCAAGTGATATTTTTATGAGCTCTCTTTGGTACCAGAGCATCCCTGTGACCTTACTGTGGCCTGTGGATCTCATTTCTGCCAGACAGAGTCTGCTACATGTGAAAATATCATACCTTTATGAATGATAAAATCTGAAAACATTCATGGAATACATAGAAAACAGTATCACAGAGTGACAAATATTTTTAGAACTTTATAGCAAAGTATGTCACAATAAGTAGAAAATATGTTGAAAGACTGACGGCATAGGTCTCACTTTGAGCGATGATTTAGAAAATAATACTCAAATTTAATTAATTTTCACAAAACTATAATGGATCACAGTTTAGTTCTGATAAATCACTTTGATAAAGTGAGTAACTTACAGGTTTAATCCATTTTCAGTTTATACTATTTTCATGTCACGCCATGTGATGATTTTAGGCATAATACAAAACATTGTCACATAATTGCAGATACCAATGAAAAATCTAAACACAACATGTTTCTATACAGATGAGAGTTAGTAGAGCAAAAATCAACCTTTTTTGTTCCTCTTATTTAAATTTTTTACAAAACCTTTTTTTGGTATATATGTCACTGACTTTGGGTCAGTGACATATATGTCCTATATGTGTCCTCACAAATGAGTGAGGACACATATAGGACAACAGCAAAGAAAAGTTAGTTTACTTTTGGTCAACCAGCAAAGATCCTGCAGTCAGCCGCTTCGGTCTTTCTCTTTATAGTCGTCACAACCAAACAGTTTCTCTTCTGTATGGATCCCCATGTGTACTTTAAGGCTTTTCTTTGGTTTAAATCTTTTCCCATAAACATCACAGCTGAAGGGTTTCTCTTCTGTATGGATCGTCATGTGTCTGTTAAGGGCTGTCTTTAGTTTAAATCTTTTCCCACAAACATCACAGCTGAAGGGTCTCTCATCTGTGTGGACTGCCATATGTGCTTTAAGCATTCCCTTTAGTTGAAAGCTTTTCCCACAAACATCACAGCCGAAGGGTTTCTCTTCTGTATGGATAATCATGTGTCTTCTTAGTTGTACCTTCAGTTTAAATTTTTTCCCACAAACATCACAGCTGAAGGGTCTCACTTCTGTGTGGACTACCATGTGTTTTTTAAGGCTTCCCTTTACTTTAAATCTTTTCCCACAAATGGCACAACTGAAGGGTTTCTCTTCTGTGTGGACCTTCATGTGTGATTGAAGATAATCTCGTCGCTTATATCTTTTGCCACAAAATGAGCGGCCAAACGGTCTCTCTTCTGAGTGAACTTGCATGTGCTGTTTCTTCATGTGAGTCTTCAGACACAACTTTTTTTTAAACGTTTTCCCACACTCAGAGCAGCTGATGGGTTTTTCATTACTGTCACATTTTCTAACATTTGCATCACCTTCATGTATTTTCACATCTGACTGGGCCACTCTGGTTTCATTAGAATCATTCTCACTGATTTCAGTATCAGAGGAGTCTGAGACCTCTTCCTCTGGATCTGGATCTGGTTGAAGAGGACTCTGTGGATCACAGCTCCTGGCCGGTTCATTCATCTCTTCATCCTCACTCTTCACCTGAAACGGCCTCACAGGGTTCCTGGTCTCCAGTCCTGGTACCTGGTCCTCCTCCTGTTCCTGTTTAAGGACTGGACTCTCTGAATCCTCCAGATCCGGACTGGAGGTGAACTCAGGAGGCACCTCTTTTTTCACCATCAGCTGCTGAACATCTGGAAGAAACAATTCAATAATGAATCCTCTTTATTAGCTACAATATGAACACAGTTATTCCTCCAGCTGCTTCATTCTACATCTGCCAAATACAGTCCTCAGCCTTTCTCACTCATAAAAACAACCGACCCGTTTTGTGGATCAGGACTCGGGGCTGCAGCAGCTCCAGCTGGCTCCTCTGCCGGTCGATCTCCTGCCTGAAGCCCGAAGCCTCCTCCTCATATCCGGCTACCATTCTGTCCACGGCCGCTAAGATCTCCCGGGAGGCGGCGGCGAGTCTGTCGGTGACAAAACCCTGCAGGACTTCTGCTGTGGACATTTTACCTCCTTCACTTTCCAGCTGAGGGACAAAAGACCGTCAGTCCGGTTTGTGTGCAGCAAATATACGGATATTATCAGTATGAGACACTTTATCAAAACATTTCCTATATTATTTTTCTAAACATTGATTCAATGTGGTCCTTAACCTGCAATATGCCCTTTAAGGTAACATTTGTGACTTTCTAACTACTTTCTTAACCCTCCACCCTCCATATCATTGATAAAATTTGCTGACTTGTGATTGACCTCTGAAATCACCAACACTACCCCAACAAATAGCACTTACTGCTCTCAGAACACAAGTCTGTGCTTCATTTAGGGAAACGTTGGTGACAAATGCACTAATTCAGCTGAAGAAATGTATTCATTTTTGTCCAAATTCCATCCAGGACAACCCCAAAGAGAAGCACTTGTACAAAAGGAAGTCTTCCGTCTTTTTATTTGAAATGATCATTGTTGCATTCTAAGAAGAAGTTGTTGTCTTTGTCAGTCAGCACTGCTCCAACAAGTAGCACTTACTGAATTCAACAGTCAAGTCAGTGCTCAAGTTAAGGTAACATTTGTGACTTTCAGACTACTTTCTCAACCCCCAATTGATAAAATTATAAAACTTGTTGTCCTGGTGATTGAATAAAAGACAGAATTGCATTCCTCATTTTTTTTGTCCAATTTCCATCCAGGACAACCCCAAAGAGAAGCACTTATGCACAAAGACTTCATGAGTGTCTCTGATTGGAGTGATCCGAGTTAGATCTGAAGAAAACATGGCTCCAAGACTTAATGTTGTTTTTGTCAATTAACACTGAAAGTGGAAAAAGAGAGCAATTGAATTGACTAAGTCACATTAAGCTTTAATTTTTACCTCACTTAGGATCTTCTCCTCAAGAGTCTTTGCATTAACTTCCCAGTCGTGTCCAATGGACTCCCTTTCAGGCTTTTACCTGAATTTATCTTATACCTGAATGAAACCACTCCCACAGCTGCCTGCCTACTTTGTTTGGGCGGTTTCAATGGTCTTGGTAATGGTTTGTAATGAAGAACACATTTAGTCCATCAGGAACAGACAACGATCCTCTTAAATTCATGAGGACCGTTAGCATATGGTGAGAGGACTGTTAACTGCAGTGATTAGGGATCAGGGTTGTGTTGTTGCAGCTGATCTGAAGAAATCTATTTAAAATTGCAAATCATCATAATTTTTACTGAATTTCTGAGCAGGACAACCCCAAAGAAAATCATTTATGTAGAAAGGAATAACTGTAGAATATCTGAGTTAGAGCCTCAGATATGGCTTGCTGTTGTTTTTGTCAGTCAACAAGTAGCTGAGCTGTGTAGTTGTGTTGTGCTACACACCAAACATGTCCGGAAAAGACAGACTGTTCTGTGTATTTCCCTGAAGAGCTGCCAGACTGTGTTCACACCATGATTCCTGCCATCACAGTTCACCTTTTGTGTCTTACTTTTGTTATCCTTCCCAAAATTTTATTTGATGGCACAGAGGGACCCGAGGCACTAATAAAAAAAGGGAACCACTTTCAGGCCCCCGCCTGAAAGTGTGACTTGGTTCCCATCGTTCATATTAAAGAGCCGTTCAAGAGACTCTCTGTGATCAGCTTAGGGTTAGCTGTCATGTTTCTAAAAGCATGTCTGAGGAAACAAAGCGTCAACAAGTGTTCAAGTCTTTTGATGGTGTAGTGGTGGTCAGTCATCATTGGTGCTTCATCTGTAGAATTCTCACCTGCCAGGCAGGAGGCCTGGGTTCAATTTTCTGGAATGTAAAACTCTGCTGCTCTCCATGAAAAGCAGCAGTCAGCACTGCCTGGATACACCCAAGACAGTGATCCACCCCTGAGCAGAGAGGAGGCTTCATGAAACAGTTTCTCTTTTCACCTGCTGCAGCAGCTCAGAGCCTCTGTGGTTCAGGAAAAACGACAGACTAAAGAAAGACATTTCAGGTGCATGTGATTACACTGAAATAATATAATTTGATTTATTTCATTTTATTCCATTCCGAAAGTAAAAATAATATATTTTATGACATCATTACACACAGTGACATATTTCAAGTGTTTATTTCCTTTAATATTGATCATTGTGACCTACAGCTGATAAAAACCCAAAAGTAGTTTATTTCAACAACATTTGACTTCACCCACAAGGAACTGCTGGGATTTAAACACAGGCTGCTTTCACAAAGTTTGTCTCCTGTGAAAAGCAGTCAATCACTAATTTCCCCTCTCCTCAGCACAGCATGAGCCACAAAGTTACTGTTGCTTCACTTTACAAGATACTGCCAATAACACAACCAGCCAACCTCACACAGCTCCATATAATAAGGGTTAGCTCTCCTGATAACTGCAAGGCAACAGCTGGGCTTGTCCAGGATTTGAACTCTGAGTATCCGGTTCCAGAACAGCAGACAGTCGTTGGCTCAATCAACATTTAGGATAATTCTAGCTGGAACTGCAGACTGGAACATGGAGAAGTCAATGTGTCTCTGTGGCGCAATCGGTCAGCGCGTTCGGCTGTTAACCGAAAGGATGGTGGTTCGAGCCCCCCCAGGGACGTACTTTGTTTTTAAGCTGATTACTGCCACTACATGTTGATGTTATGGCAGCTGCACTGCCCCTTTTCTCTACTTTGGTTTCACCAGAACCATTAAATATGGTATAACCTGTAATACATAACTGCCCAACCACGAGGGGACTCAAACCCTTCTGATCTGAAGTCAGACGCCTTGTCCATTAGGCCAGTTTAATGTCCCATTGTCAGAATCAGTCAGCTCTGCCTGGATACAACAGTGGTCAGGGCTGTATGATGTATGTTTATACTGAAACACTGACAGCTCTCCTCCATCTCACTCTTTTACTTACTCTGGGTTCCAGGCCTCGTTGGTGCAGTAGGCAGCACGTCAGTGCACGTCGGGGGCACCCTGCACAGCACAGACGAACCTCAGGGGAACAGACCGTTGCCAAAGGAACATCATCAAAATCAAAAACATGGCAAGAGACCAAACTCCTCAACATGAAGTTGTGTGTGTGTGTGCATGTGAATTCATGCACATGAGTGGCATTTGACACTCCCTGCGCACGCTAGCATGTTAGCACAGCGGAGTTAGCTCAATGGGTAGGCTGCTGGCTTAGTATGTATTTGTATCAATAATCTTCACAGCTGCTCTGAATGGTGACAGTGGGGCAGCCTTTGTGTTTACATGTGATTCAGATGTAAAACGTTTTGAGGTACAGAAAGAACAAGAGCAGTCGCACCACACAAGCATTTGAAAATAAAGCGAATTTAGATAATTTTATTTGTATCTTTAGCTCAACAAAGCGCAACACAGCGTGCCAGCATTCAACTTCCCAGCAGTGCCTCTCTATTGAAGTTTAAGGTTGTTGAGATAACCTCATGTAACTTCTTCTGCAGGAGTTTAGTCAGTAATTTGGTTGAGTGACTAAGCAGGATAATATGGAGCAGTAATTTCAGTAATTTCCAACACCGTGGAGATGATGATGGAACTATATGAGGCTGCATCGAGGCAGCATCTTTCCCTGGTGGTCTAGTGGCTACGATTCGGCGCTCTCACTGCTGCGGCCAGGGTTCGGTTCCCGGTCAGGGAAAGTGTTTTTACTGAAAAATACAGGTGATTGAAAAACTGAATTATCGAAATAGCTTTGAAACCTGTTGATGTTGTTAAAGCAGCCTTTTCTATAATTACTGAAGTGTGCTTCAACAAACACAAAATCTTTCCCAGATGATCACATCCACTTTGACAGAAAGTGGATGTGGCGGTTAAAAATTACACTATTCTCCAGAGGAGACTGCAACCAGAACACCCTGAGCAGAGTGGCGCAGCGGAAGTGTGCTGGGCCCATAACCCAGAGGTCGATGGATCAAAACCATCCTCTGCTATTTATGCATACTGCTACATATACATACTGGATGTCCCATCATGAGACATGACTTTTTCAGCAGCACTGATTAACAGGAAGACATGGAGAATTTTGTCTGTCATATCTATAATATTGATCGTTGTAACCTACAGCTGATGAAAACCCAAAAGTAGTTTGTTTCTACAGCATCTGAACTGAGCAACAAGGCTCTTTGACCAACTAAACCACAGCACCACTCTGATGTACAGGGATGTATTTTGGATCTGAAAATACCCCCAACATACGTGGCTGACCATCATGAGTCTTAACAAGGTTTCTTTAGCATAAAATAAACTGTCACATTAATGTCCTGAATGTGCTGTGTGTAAATAATGAGGTTCATCAAAACAAAGTCAGAACCAGAGCTCAGGCTGTTGGTACACAAACAAAGAAAGGCATACTTGTGGATTCACAAGATTATATCAGGATCTGACCTTTTCCTTTTCCATCAGTAACCATCAAAGGAGATGCTGATTCTGTGATGTCACAAAGGTTCTAATGACATCACAGAGATCAAAGACTCCTCCCACTTTTTCTCATGACCTCCACCATAGAGTGCTGCCTGCTGCAATAATTCTGCCTTTAATAGAAGTTTAGGAACATTTCATGAAAGAATACATTTTGATGACAGTTGGAAATGTCCGTTTGTTGTTTGTCACTTCTTAGGATCCCTGTTAGCTGTCACTGAGGCAGCAGCTACTATGATGAGGCAGTGGCCATTGATAATTCTGCCTGTCCTGCTGAATTTAGGTCACCTGCACGTTTGGCAACAGTCAGAGCTCCAGACACAATAACAGTACACTGACACTGAATGTTCATTTACATTATGAGACATGACCTTTAGCTGGAAAATGTCTCATGAAAGACACATGTGAAGTCATGCAAATTTTCAGCCTCTGTGCGATCTAATCAGGAAATCTTTGCGTACTCACGTTGATGGGCTAATTTTTCAGCAAATTTTTTGGCAAACTTTTGAGCTTTTGTGGTTGCCTGAACACTCTGGCTTTATGTTGCTTCCCTTTGGATGGATGCAGACAAAGTTCCATGACTGTGAATAATGTAGAGAAAAGACTGACCTTCCTCTGGCAAAAGTTAAACTGCAATGGCCGGGAATCGAACCCGGGTCAACTGCTTGGAAGGCAGCTATGCTCACCACTATACCACCATTGCATGTGAAGGTGCAAAATCACAGTCCTTTTTTCATGAAACTGGTTATGGGAACTCACATGGCTGGATTTATGACCGAACATTATCCACACTTTAAATGAATCAAAGTAAACTCATCATCCCTCAACAGAGGCCTCAGATATGTCTTTCCTTCTTTCATCCTCTGGTGGAGGCCACTAGAGGTGAAAAAATTTCCAAATGCCAATTCCAAAAGAGACAATATTTCTTCCTTGCTAAGCGTCACACCATGGAACCACAAGGATGCAGCTGAGGGTCTGCTGATGGTGTCCTGAGGTGACAGCAGTTTGTAGTCTATAATATAATACAGACTGCAGTATAACAGACTGTCACTTATTTAGTTACCTGTTTTGTCTCAGCAAGAATTTGGTTCAGGTGTCATCAGAGGAAATGACATGATGAACAGCAAACAATGTTTGTTGCAAGGATCATGTAGCTCTGCATACTGTAGGGTATCATCACTATCACAGGTTGGTAACATCACGAGTGGGTAGGCTATTGCCTTAGTATGTATTTGTATCAATAAGTGACCGACACAGATGTGTTTTCAGAGACAGACTGCAGAGAAACTGGTCCGTTGGCATGATCACAGTGATCATGGCTGCTGATTGATGTGTCTGCTGGTGGGTGTGTTGATCAGTATGTGGGGAGTGTTCATTAGCCAATCAATGACCAGTGTCGGCTGGAACATGTCACACGCTGTTATGACTCTTACCAAAGTTTGTCTTCTGTGAAAAGCTGTCGGTCACCAAATTTCCATCCATTCCATTCCATTCATCAAAATATATTCTTTAATTAAATGTTAAAGGCAGCATTATTGCAGCAGGCAGCACTCTATGGTGGAGGTCATGACAAAAAAATGGGAGGAGTCTTTGATCTCTGTGATGTCATTAGAACCTTTGTGACATCACAGAATCAGCATCTCCTTTGATGGTTACTGATGGAACAGGAAAAGGTCAGATCCTGATATAATCTTGTGAATCCACAAGTATGCCTTTCTTTGTTTGTGTACCAACAGTCTGAGCTCTGGAACATTTAATTAAAGAATACATTTTGATGATGATTGGAAATGTCTGTTTATTGTTTATCACTTGTTAGGATCCCTGTTAGCTGTCACTGAGGCAGCAGCTACTCTTCCTGGGGTCCAAATGAAAATGCACATCTGCAGTCAAACAGGTTCAGGTAGATGCAGAGTCCTCCATTAAAACAAACCTCTTTACCATCAACCTCAACTGCAGTATACACATTACACTTCCATCACCAGATCCTCTGTATATACATGCTGTATATATACTCTGTATATACCTTCAGAGTGGTGCTGTGGCTTAGCTGGTCAAAGCACCTGTCTCGTAAACAGGAGATCCTGGGTTCAAATCCCAGCAGTACCTCATTCATAATGTAAGATGTTGTAGATAGGAAACACTTACACATGGGAAGTGCATGTTCTACCACTGACCTACAACCTCTGCATGGTCTGGCAGCATTAGCTAACCAGATAGCTTCTGAGCTCACCAGCTTCAACACTGATCTGTCTGATGAAGCCTTTTGGATGAGATGAGGACATTGATGATGCTGCTGAATTTAGGTCACCTGCACTTATGTCAACAGTCAGAGCTCCATACACAATAAGAGTACTGAAGAAAAAAAACTTTAAACATGAGCTCTGTGTCACATTCATGCAGCTTGTGTAGCAACAGTTCATTCCATCAGAATAAACCTTCACCTGTTAAGGTAACAGTTTGGTAACAGTTGAGGAGGAAACTATCCAGGCTGGAAAATGAGAAGTCATTTCTACTGTGTGCTGTGCTGAAATAGCTCATTTGGGGGAGCGAACAAAAGGACCCACAACAGCTGCTGAAACCCAGGATTGAAACAGGGACCTTTAAATCTTTAATGTAACGCTCTCCCAAACAGGCAGGATCTCTGTGAGACACCAAAGGAGCAACATTTAGGATAATTATAGCTGGAACAGCACGGTCGGTCAGCACGTTCGGCTGTTAACTGAAAGGATGGTGGTTCGAGCCCACCCAGGGACGTGTTTTGTTTAATTCACTGGTATTATAGTTCACACATGGAAGAACGGAGGGTTTTTAAGTTGATGCTCAGTTATCTCCATCTAGTGGACAGATGGTAGAAGTTGATTCCTGAAAAGAGGAAGTGACTTTTCCTCAGATCAAACTGTTGAAGGAGAACGAGCAGCTTCTTCCTCACTGACTCACTCAACCTCTGTCTCCTGGGTTTGGATTTAGGTCTGGGTCTGGGTCTGGGTCTAAGACCAGGTGGGCCTGCTCAGAGTCTCTGTGTTGGATGTGAGCTGCTGAAATCTCTGAACACCATGACACAGATAATATCAGTCTGATGTGTCATCTGTAATCCAGATGTTGTCAGCAACAAACAGATGTTCCTGACAGAAGCTGTGCTGATTCACTTCAACCAGCACATGAGCCTCTTTCTCAGGAGCACACACAGAAAAAATAAGATTTTCTATTCCAACAATATACGTGATGTCCTCGTGTATGAATGAATGTTTCACTGATGCAGATTTTTTCAGAACAACATCAACAACTAATAACTCCACAACGAGACTGTGTGACGTCACTGGAGATCAAAGGCATTTCCTGTCTTTCATTGATCTCCAACATGACACAGATGCATAAGTCATACTATTTCACGTTCGCATGAATCTTCAGCGTTGATTATGAAGCACAGGAAGTCTTTATCTTGTCCAACACCCTGATCTCTCAACTATCCACTCAGCTTGGAGCAATTTATCCTGTGTAGTCATCCTACCAAATTACCAAAGTGAACACAAGTGTAATGTGTATTCTGCAGCTGAGGTTGATGGTAAAGTGGTTTGTTTTAATGTAGGAGCAAAAGTTGAACAATATGGAGACTTTACTTGGGACAGTTGTCATTGGAAGCTTGTTCACATTGTGAAGCTTTTAAATGCAGTTTATTTTACTGAGGACAAAGAAAAAGACCGAATCACTTGTAGAGCTGCTGGTAAAACAGGGACAGTCTGAGATTGTTTGGACATCCTGACTGCACAAAAGAGAGAAATTTCAGGATTCCTGATCCAACAAACATTTGGCTCCTGGCCCAGTTTGGTTCTTTCTTCTGTCTGCAGAACTCAAAGGTATCTGGCAGGACCATGATTGTCTTTGGAGCTTCATTAACAGAGTGCACTCTACTGTGGAGGTCATGAGAAAAAAGTGGGAGGAGCCTTTGATCTCTTTGATGTCATTAGAACCTTTGTGACAGATCTTTGTGTTTTCTTCCTCTACAATAGAGACACAAACTGTCAGTACTGATGCTGAGCTGCTTAAAGTGTCTGTCTTGTAAACAGGACATTCTGCATCTCAGTCAGAGTTGACCTCACCCGAAGTACCCCATAACTCTTGCCAAATGACTTTTTATGACCTCCATTTCCCAATATTCTGCCTCCTCTTTCAACCACACCATAAAATATTGTGAGGTTGAATGCTGCACGCTGACTGGTTGTGTGTCCAAATGGCTTCAAAGACATCTTTCTGCCATTAACTCCTCCAAACCTTTGGACACAGCTTTGAGCTTTCTCACAGGTGACACAGGTGTGCTGTATTCAGGCTCCAGTTTCTTGGCGTGGGTTCAAATCCCACCACTGCCAGGTCATCTCTCTCTCTGCAATTATTTAATATAATAATATATATTATATTTAGAATATAATAATATACATTATATTATAATATATATATATATATATATATATATATATATATGATATTCACTTTGGGTTTGTTTCGAGAACATGGGGGTGATGGCTGGGGAATTAGCTCAAATGGTAGAGCGCTCGCTTAGCATGTGAGAGGTAGTGGGATCGATGCCCACATTCTCCACAAGACTTTAGCTCTTTGTTGGAACACAGCAACAAGTGAACTAAAAACAGCAGGTCCCTGAGTGGGCTTTGGAGGCTTTTGGTAAACAGGACATCCTGCATTCAAACCCCAGCAGTGCTTCACTCTCAGCTGTTACAGCTTTTACTTGCAATCTCTGGACAAGACAAGAGAAACAGTAATTTAGTGGTTGTTGCGCAGACGGAAATTTGGTGATTGACCGCTTTGCACAGGACAAAAACTTTGTTAAGAGTCATGATGGTCAGCAACTGATATTGGCGAAATAACATAAGGGCTCGTCCAGGATTTGAACCCAGGACCTCTCGCACCCTAAGAATTCAAACCCCAGCAGTGCTGTGGTTCAGACTTTACAGTAGGTTTTCAGTCAGACCTGCTGATCTGCAGTGATGGGCTGTGTGTGTTTATGGGGGGTGTAGCTCAGTGAAGAACTCACTGATTCTGACAATGAGACCATGGCCCAGTGACCACGTGGCCTAATGGACAAGGCGTCTGACTTCGGATCAGAAGACTGAGGGTTCGAGTCCCTTCGTGGTTGGAAAATTATGTATTACAGGTTATACCATACTTAAGGGTTCTGGTGAAACCAAAAAAGGGGCAGTGCAACTGCCGTAACATTCAACGTGTAGTGGCAGTGATCAGCAAGTTGATCAATGTAGTTTGTTATTTGCTGAACTAATTTGTTCAGTTAACTGAGTCATTCATGGATTGTGTATCTTTGAAAGATAACATGTAACCTCTCATGTAACCAGATTACAACTTCAGTTTGTGACCACTAAAGTTGTGTAGTTATTGTAGGCTAGACTAGGCTGCAGCCTCTCTGTGTCAAACTTTATTTTGTGTTCATGATTATACTGATGATAATCATTATTTTCACACTTTGGTTCCATTTTTTCTTCCTGTCTCAATCTGATGTTCTTTTGATTTAGGCTCCATGAGTGTGACTGAGTGTCTTTGTTCCCATTTGTGTTTCCGGATGGGCTCGTCCGGGATTTGAACCATCATCTGATCTTCACAAATACAGAGATAAAGAACGTCCCTGGGTGGGCTTGAACCACCATCCTTTTGGTTAACAGCCGAACACGCTGACCGATTGCACCACAGAGACATGTTGAGCCGCCCCTCTGACAGCCTGCTGTTCCAATTATCCTAAAAGTCAGAGTTTAGGTCCATCTTCTCCTCAGCTACTGACCTGGTTTTGATTCCTGGTCATTGCATTGTTGATGGTGAACTCACGGTTGTTAAAAGTGCCTTTTCCAAGCTTAACTGCAATGTCCTGAAACAGTGTGGGGAATTAGCTCAAATGGTAGAGCGCACAAGCACAAGGCTAACTCTTTGTTGGAGGTGAAGCCAAGTGACTTCAACATCCCTCCTAAAGCCAACACTGGCTTCATTTGGACTGTGCTCACCAACAGAGTTGCCAGATTGGGCTTCATTGGGCAGACAAGATGAGAATTGGGCTGCTTGTGAATACGTGTGTAGCTCTTTGTTTAAATATTGTCAGCAATGTTACAGAACAAACTAAAAGCACATTGTCCAAAAAAAGATTTATCTCAGCTTATTCCCCACGCTGTTGGTCAGTAGCTTGGAAGGCAGCCATGCTGACCACAATACCACCATCACATGAAAAGAACATGAGATTTAACAGATTCTCTCCTTGTGAATCAAGGAGACTAGACCAGAGACCTTCCATCCTTGTTTCTACACACATAGATTGCTGAAAGTGAAACTGCTTCCGCACAACAATAAGTTCTTGGGTTCAGTTCCCGGCCTGGAGCTGCATGTAGGGTGGAGCCAGGTGATCAGAATGAGGATGCAACTTTAAGGAGGAGATTGGAGTTGTTCTTTGGGTATTCAGACAGGAAGTGTCATTTCTCCTAACATGTAGCATGATTCTTGGACGTCAGGAGTAAAGGCAGCAACTCCAACAGTTCATCCAATATGACCAGGACTGTGGCAGTAAAAAGAAGAAGCATGAAAGAATCCTACCAACCGTTGTTGGTAGGATTTGAACCTGCAATACAGACAAACCAGGTTCAGTCCAAATAGTTCCAGTTTTGTTGTTGCTTCTGTCTGCAGAACTTAAAGGTATCTGGCAGGACCATGATTGTCTTTTGAGCTTCTTTAACACAGTAGCACTCTACTGTGGAGGTCATGAGAAAAAAGTGGGAGGAGTCTTTGATCTCTTTGATGTCATTAGAACCTTTGTGACATCACAGAATCAGCATCTCCTTTGATGGTTACTGATGGAACAGGAAAAGAGGCGTGGGTTCAAATCCCACCAAATCCCACCACTGCCAATTGAACCCAGGCCTCTCACATGGGAGGCGAGAATTCTACCACTGAACCACCAATGCTGACTGCACAGCCAAACCCACCTCCAATATGATGGCAATGCAGAGTAGAGCGTAGCATATCTCCACTTGTCATATGGAAGACCACGTTTTAAAATTCACATAACAGTCTGTCTTTTGTGGGCGTTTCGTGTGCTTGTAGCAACCTGGCTAGTTGGTAGAGCATGAGAGTCTAAATCTCAGGGTTGTGGGTTTGAGCCCCACGTTGGGTGATTAAATAGCTTTATAGACCTGAAGATACCCAGCAGAACTCTGCCTCTGCCAGCTGGCCTTCTTCCACAGTGGATCCTGGTGCCATGTGTTCACCAGGCAGGTGATGCCCCCTGACTGGATCTGCAGCTCAGCTGCCTCATACACAGCTGACTGCTGTGCACTGTGTAGCTGACACTGTCCTATCAAAGCTAGCATTAACGTTTCTGTTTCCTCATCAGAGACTGCCAGCAGGACCCATGTGTCAGGGTGGCCGAGTGGTCTAAGGCGCCAGACTCAAGGTTAGCTCCTTCCTGCACTAAAGGGCATTCTGGTCTCTGAATGGAGACGTGGGTTCAAATCCCACTCCTGACAAAGGGAGGATTTTTGCAAAATTTGTGATCCAAACTCTTCCAAAGTGGATGAAAAAGCCGTATAAAATGTGAATTTGACTTTTTCACAATAAAGGAGTTAAGACTGAAAACACTACAGTCTGTGGCTCCCTGTGGTAGGAATGGACAGCAGTTGTTGGACTAAAGATAACTCAGCTGTTACTGAATCATCTGTAGCTCAGTCAGTGGAGCATCAGAAAGGAGCAGCTGTTCTAATCCGAGTCTCTCCCAGATGTCTGAGCTCCTCAGAAACCTGTCTAACGTAGCTGAGTTAGATGTAACTAAGTGAAGTTTTCAAGAAGGACTCTGCTAATCATTTCGATTGAATGTTGTGAGTTCTTACCTGATCTCTGGAGATTATTTGCTGCAGGAAGATGGAAGGTTGTTTCAAGACTCACGAGTAATGACTTCACAGCATTTCGTTTCCAGCACAACTTCCTAAACTTGTTTTTGGTCCTTTTCTTTCACATTCTGTGGAGGAGATCTGGAGATGTGGAAAATCCAACTTGGGATGTGCTCTTTGACTTTGTTGACACACATGACAGTCTGTACCTTTTACAAATTTTTGGAGCATGTGTGCAAGTGACAGCCCGGCTAACTCAGTCGGTAGAGCCCCAGTGGGGTTATGGGCCCAGCACGCTTCCGCTGCGCCACTCTGCTCATAGCTGGCTGAGCTGCAGTCTCCTCTGACGCTGTGGGTTCAACTCTGACACCTGACAGCCCCAGTGGCCTAATGGATAAGGCACTGGCCTCCTAAGCCAGGGATTGTGGGTTCGAGTCCCATCTGGGGTGGTTTACAGCAGAGTGGCGCAGCGGAAGCGTGCTGGGCCCATAACCCAGAGGTCGATGGATCAAAACCATCCTCTGCTAACAGCTCTTTAGCAACAGCTAGCTGTTCACGATCCAATGTTTGTCGTTTCCTGTAAATCAGTGCTGCTTGAAAAACTCCTGACATTTTCCAGCTGAAGTCATGTCTCATAATGTAAAGGAACATTCAGTGTGTGCTCATGTTTATCTTTCTGCGTTCTCCCCCTTGATGCGTGGATTCAAATCCCACCTCTGATGGAAGCTGCTTTTCCTTTCACCTCTACTGCTGTAATGTGTATTTTGGGGACAAATGTATTTAATATTTTTTGCTCTCCGTGTATGAGTCCTTTCTATCCACAACATCTAACATTAGGAGCAAGGCACTGCTGGGATTTGAACCCAGGATCTCATTATTTACACACAGCACATTCAGGACATTAATGTGACAGTTTATTTTATGCTAAAGAAAATCCTTTGTTATTTGTCACAGTGGACTTGGCTCATCATATTTTGCTGACTAACTGGTATTGGAATTGTAAGCTCCTTATTTTGGCCTTCTCTTGTTGCCGTATCTCCAAAGAGCTAAAGTCATGCATAGAAAATTAATCTTAATGACCTGACAACAACTCTGAAAGCAGATACAACACATCCAGATAACCTTTGAATTAAACTTCAACAGGTTTGATTGATATATGGACCTGAAGTCAGACGTTTAGGATTACTCTACCTAGAATAGCAGGCTGCAACATGGACAGCTGAACACAGAAGACAATGAGATGTGAACCCACACACAGGATACAGTAGATTAGCAGTCCATCACCTTAAACACTCTGCCACCTCAGCATGCAGCGACCTGGACTGTGTGTGAATAGGCGGATAGTTCACTGCTCACATTAATGTATCTATCAGCAATGAAGGAGAGAGTCGTCGGCCACCTCGTCATGTTTGTTGTCAATTTGTTGTCTGAATGTTAGACTGAGCAGCGGTTCTGCTTTGAGTGGCCTTTTGTTTTGATGAACATCTACCACTGATCTACATCCTCTTTGGACCTTTACCTAACCACAGAGGTCGGTGAGCATCTATTTTGGGTGTTATTCTGAATCACTATCACACTGAATCAGACAAGACTCCACAAGAATTTTGCTTACCTGAGCACTGACTTGGCTGTTGAATTCACTAAGTGCTACTTGTTGAGGCAGTGCTGACTGACAAAGGCAACAGCAGGTTTGGTGGGAGCCATAACTGCCACCACAAAGTGAAAGTCGCAATTAACTACGCAACCTCAACGTTTACTTGAGTTTTGAATTTAATAGTGTTATTTCTTGGTGCTGTGTTTCCTACCAAACACAACAAGTCATGGAATTGATGTCTTCTTAGACGTTAGATGACTTCAATTACAGAATCTATTGATTCACTCCAATCAGAGACACTGATGAATTCTTTGTCTTTCGCTCTGGTATTTCTATACATATATCATAAATATCATATATATATATTATAATATAATGTATATTATTATATTATAAATATAATATATTAAATAATGGCAGAGAGAGAGATGACCTGGCAGTGGTGGGATTTCAACCCACGGCAAGAGACTGGAGCCTGAATACAGCACACCTGTGTCACCTGTGAGAAAGCTCAAAGCTGTGTCCAAAGGTTTGGAGGAGTTCATGGCAAAAAGATGTGTTTGAAGCCATTTGGACACACAAGCAGTCAGCGTGCAGCATTCAACCTCACAATATTTCATGTGGTTGTGGTTGAAAGACGAGGCAGAACATTGGAAATGTAGGTCAAACAAGCAGGTCATAAAAAGTCATTTGGCAAGAGTTATGGGGTACTTCGGGTGAGGTCAACTCTGACTGAGAGCGAAGCTCTGCTGGGGTTTGAATGCAGAATGTCCTGTTTACAAGACAGACAGTTTAAGCAGCTCAGCATCAGTACTGACAGTTTGTGTCTGTATCGTAGAGGAAGAAAACACAAAGGTCTGTCACAAAGGTTCTAATGACATCAAAGAGATCAAAGGCTCCTCCCACTTTTTCTCATGACCTCCACAGTAGAGTGCACTCTGTTAATGAAGCTCCAAAGACAAACATGGTCCTGCCAGATACCTTTGAGTTCTGCAGACAGAAGAAAGAACCAAACTGGGCCAGGAGCCCAATGTTTGTTGGATCAGGAATCCTGAAATGTCTCTCTTTTGTGCAGTCAGGATGTCCAAGCAATCTCAGACTGTCCCTGTTTTACCAGCAGCTCCACAAGTGAATTGGTCTTTTTTTGTTATAGATATAACAGACACAGCTTTAGTTAATAATGAGAATTTAGTGGTTTAAAGCTCAAATCCTTGAACACTGTCTGGTTAACATGTTTCGGTGATATTAGACTTCTATGGACCATTTCACTGCACTGGACCATTTTTGCAGAATCAACAACTAATAACTCCACAACGAGACTGTGTGACATCACTGGAGATCAAAGGCATTTCCTGTCTTTCATTGATGCCCCACGTGACACAGATGGATACGTCACACTCTCACGGTCGCTTCAAATGAATGAGTGCATGCAGTTTCTGTTGTGTAGTGACCATCATGACTCTTACCAAAGTTTGTCTCCTGTTAAAAAAGGGCAATCACCACATTTCAATCTGCTCAACAGCAGGGTACAACTCAGACAGACTAAAGCCAGCTGACCACCGACGAGGATGGGATTCGAACCCACGCGTGCAGAGCACAATGGATTAGCAGTCCATCGCCTTAACCACTCGGCCACCTCGTCATGAACCCAAAGGTACATGTGATGACAAAAAAACAGCCATTGGGAAGAAGCTGCAGCACCTGGACAGGGACTTGAACCCTGGATCCTCAGATTAAAAGTCTGATGCTCTTCAATAAGATCTGACTTCATTTTCCAAGCTGCCCCCTCGTGGTCATTTGATACACTGCAGGTGGAAATCCCAGTACCTTTTAACCACCACACCCACTTTGACAGAAAGTGGAAGCCTCACTGCCAGACCACATGGGACATATTGGACTGTACGACCCAATGGAGCTGAACAAAGGGGCGATCCCTGATGATCGCCTCACATAAGAAGCATGTCACATGTTTTTCCAACATGTTCTCACTCCCAATGTGTCAACAGGCTCAGGGAGCACTCTTTATCCGTCATTCTGGACGAGTTGGGTAGCCTGACTGACGAACATAGAACTCCCATAACGTTGGAAATTGCTGCCGGGCTTCCCCCCTAACTCTTTGCTGTCATGGTAACATGACGTTTCCTGTCATTTAAAACGTCATTAATGTTGTCATTTGGCTGTTTTATATGGTTATATTTATTAGGTTTTAGAAATTGAATATAGAATCCAATTAGTTTATTGAAAACTATAACCCATTATAAATGAAGTTTTTTTCTATTTCAACAGTGAGTGACGTTTTATTTTTTTATTTATGTAAGATGGAAGATGGAAAGACAGCTAAACGGTTGCTGTGGCCGGACAAGGGGGCCGATTTTATTTAATTTCTGAACCATCACAACAACTTAATAATTAATTTTAATCATTGGATGTTCCTCCTATATCATATTTGGTATCATATTGATTTTAAATGGGTACTTTTTTCACGAGCCCTGAATGTTACGTTGCCAATGTCACTGCCTGACCATCATGACTCTTCCCAAAGTTTGTCTCTGTTTAGTTTGATTGATAGTTTTTTTCACTGACTTATGTCGAGTTAAATGAAACACTCTTGTCCCGTGAGTTTAAAGAAGTATTAATCCGTTGGTTAAAAACCCCAGTGTGCCATTTATGAGTCAGTATGTTCTGTTCATTTATGTTTAAGCTTCAGTCTCCTTATGCTTAGTTGACCTTTCTTAAATAGGACCTATATTTCTCAATTTTTTAGAGTTATATTTCCTAATGATGTAAATTGTTCTTTGTTGTGACATTGTTTCTTTTAATTAAAAAAAAATATCTTCTTTCATACCTTTGACCTTTTCTGTTTGATCCCCATCAGTGCTCATGAGTTTAATATATAGAAAACCTAAAGTAGGATTTGATTCCATAACAACAGGACAAAGTGTGTCATTAATCGTCTGGATTCTACAGACTGAGGAGTTCATGTTCTGATAGATTTATTTTACAGCTGTAGTAACAATAAATCTCCAGCAGGTGGAAGTATTGCTGCTCAGATGTCATGTACACTGTGGGACACACAATACTCACAGAGGACTTTATTGTGCTGCAGTGAGATGTATAAAAAGCTCCAGTTCTACAGTCAGAAGATGTCCAGTCTGAAGTTGGATGAGTTCTGACTGCAGAAGAAAGTTTCAGAGCGTCTTCCAATGGCTGATTATTGATCTGTGATCAGGTTATGAGCTATAAACACTGATCATCTTCAGGTTGGTACAACAATCAATCAAACATGCTGCTTTCTGGATCGTAACATTAATAATCAGAACAAGTGTTGACAAAAAATGCTGTCTGTGACATTTACATTAGAATTCCAAACAATATGTAAACTCCATGTCTGAATAGAGGTGGATGTGTGAACGTGTGTTAAAATCAGAGAGAATTTACACTCATTCAACTCAAATCCAGGAACATCCCAAACATGACTATTAGTCCTGTCTGAGAGTTTCCTCCACTGACAGCAAACATACTGTATATCCATACTGATCACTGTGATCAGGTTTGAATCATCTCTGTGAGAATCCCACATGAAGCTGTCAGTCCTGCTGGATACACACACATCCCACTGAACACATTTTACCTCACTATCATATGAAGAAATATCACAAACCAGATGAACTTCTCAATGTGATGATCAGAGAGCCTTTAGAGTTCATCATCATATGATAGAAACATCCAAACAGCTCCATCTGCTGGTTCTGCTCTGTTTTATGAATGTGTCCCAAACTGCACACACACTGAATTACACAATAAAGCTCTAACGGAGATGATCAGAATCAGAAACACTTTATTCAAAATTCTGCTGTTTGGTGTCTAATCTTCTAACAGTTCAGGAGTTGTAAAGTGGGAATGAATGATTTTCTGGATCTTTCCGTCCTACATGGTAAATAGATGAACAGTCCACCGCTGTGGTTTCTCTGATCCACTAGGATGGTATGAAGTGGACGGTCCGAGTATTTTAGGATGCTCTCTGCCTTCCTCTGTGTGGATCACTACGCAAACCAATTCCTATGTAAAAATCGCTGTTTTGTCAAGTCTCAGTACAAACGTAGAAAACAGGACGTTGACTTGCTGTAAAATGTCTCCTGTTGATTCACGGTCACACAGCTGATCAGCTGACTTCTGGTCCTCTGAGGTGGAGAGAAATGAACAGATCTGTAGATACTGAGGAGACAGAACTTCACAACTCTGACAGAGAAGCTGCTGTTGTGTCTTTAAACTGGAAAAGTGAGATAACACTTGCTATGTGATTCTTTATACTTGTCTATGTCATAGAAGTCATGTAAACCAGAGAGTGTTCAAAGAACTGAGGTTCTACTAACTCCTCATTATTAACTAAAGCTGTGCCCCGTTTGAGGCTCCAACTCACGACCTTCAGATTATGAGACTGACGCGCTGCCTACTGCGCCAACGAGGCCTGACTGACTAAAAGACCTCAGACCTGTCAGGAGCACCCCGCACAACACGGGCTGAACCAGCCACACACCGGGCAGGCCGGTATGATGTACAGCACAGAAGTGCAAAGCTCTGGAATAAATCCTATTTTAGCCACTCTCCCTTTTTTCAGAGGCTGTTTGAATCAACACATGATGATTAACACACATCCATGTTAAACATGACAATCTTTTCTCTTTTTGATTCCCCATTCTTCATTGACATCTCTCTGCACAGCTACAATTACAGTTTCAATCAGACTGTATTAGCTGTTTATTGATTTGTTGGCTGTTTGCTGCACTGTTAAAAAGGAGGCTTGACTATTTTTTTACAAAGTGAAAACATAAACCCCCCAAAAACATTTGTATTTTGAAGCGTTCCTTTCTCGAAGGGTGACCTGACTGTGAGTTTAATGCTTTAAAATGCAGGCACTGGATGTTTAAAAGGAAACTTTTTTACAAATGAACAGCGAGCTTGTACTCGGGTGATTTGTGTTTGATAGATCAGCACCTGACTGGATCCTCATCCAACTTCAGCAATGCAGATAAAGGTCTGCAAATGCAAATCTCACACAGAGCAATGTAGAACACTGTTTATGATCTGCATCTTTGCTTTCTTCTGTTCACACAGTACCTTGCAATATGAAAGACCATATTTTATATATTAATATATATATTATATATTAATGTTTAACATTCGTTTTTACTGTGTGCTGCAAAAGTTTATCAAATAATGGAAAAATAAAAAACTATTATCAATATAATTATTCGTAACAAGCAAGTGGAAAGTTTAGAATCATTATGATACAGTCTAACTGATAAAGCTCAATTAACTTCAATATGTTCATTTAAGCGTTTTATACATTTTCATGTATTTTTTTACAATGTGAAAACATAAAAAAAGTTTGTATTTTTAAGTATTCCTTTCTTCATTTCTTTATCAAGAATGATCTGACTTTGAGTTTAATGCTTTAAAATGGAGGCACTGAATGTTTAAAAGGTAGATTTTTTACAAATGAACAGCGAGCTCGTACTTTGGTGATTAATGTTTGATATAACAGCACGTGACTAGATCCTCATCTAACTTCCTCTACTGAAGTCCCATTAAAAGGACACAGCAGTCTCTCTGCACAGTCTTCATGTCTCCCTTTGGAGCAGCCTGAAGTTTTGTGGCCTCTCCTAATGAGGCACACCTGTCCTGCATTTCCCGCCAATCAGCCCACATAGATTCCGTCCTCGGACTTCTCTTCAGTGCCGGAGTATCCTGTCTGTTCTTGTTGGTACCACTGCTCTATTATTGTTATTATTATTATTATTATTATTGTATTATTGTTACTTTGTTAGTTTTTCAGAAAGTCGAGCTCAGTCTGTGTTTCCTCTTTTTGTTGGACTTTTGTATCCCTACCGGACTATTTCTGTTGGACTCTAACTGTAGATAAAGACCCTAACCCTTTTACCGGATCTGTTTCTCTGTTGGCGTCTTTTTTTTTTTTTAAGTGACCCGTAACACCTCGCTGACAAACAGCAGCAGTACAACAACAAACCCAAAAACAGGTTGGAGCGGTTTTAATGTTTCATACTTTGGACTCTGAAGTTTTAACTACTGAAGTAACTTTTCCTCAGATCAAACAGACACCAGGACCGATGAGGGAGAACAAGCAGCTTCTTCTCTTCACATGAAGCTGGAAAGTGTCAGAAAGTCTCCCTGAAGTGAGTTCAGCAGGTGAGAATCTGTAAATGTGTGAACAGGATCACTGTGATCACATTGTGTTGTTTCACTGTTTGACTGGACAGGAGAACTTTTCTGGATGCTGATTGGCTGTTTTCAGATGTGTAAATATCTCTCTCGTTGAGTTAAAGGTAAATGATTTGAGGATAAGTTGTATTTTATGCCCATTAATGAATCAACAGAGCACTGACCTTGTGAGTTAACTTTTATTGATTTATTTTTTTTTCTGCCTTTTTCCTCATACTTTACCACCACAGGTTGTGTCAACTTTGGACAGTTTAATGACAGAACTGGTCTGACAGCTCAGATATGACTGAAGCTGTCTTTGTCCTTCAAAGAACAACATCAATAATTATCACTAACAATAGCACAGACTTGTCTTACCAGGAAGTGTGATTTCTCAGAAATGAAGTATTGTAAAACAGATGTAGTATTTAATCTATTTCCAATTTATATCACCAAGACATTTTTTTTTTATTTTTTTTTTTTTTGTGTCAATACAGTTGTGCTGGATTCGAAAACAAATACAACTTTTGTGATAAATGTAACACATTTGGGATTATACTTTGATACCAAATGTAGAGCTGCTGTCACAGATAAAGATGGTTTGCTTTGGTAGGTAGTTCTTCCATGTTAATGAGACATGAGAGAATCACATCAGGCAGATGCCCAACTGTAACTGCACTGGTTGTAAAATAATGCTGCGTTCCAGACAACTCGGAAATTTCACAGTTGAAATCTCCGAGTTTGGACCTCCAAAGCGTTCCACACAAGTTACAGCTTTTGCTTGAGCGCAAATAATTCTGGAATGTAAACAAGCCAACATGATGGACACTGTTAAAATGTATATCGAAATCACTTCGAATACCAAAGGTGTCTGCAACTTGGTCATTTGAGTGACACGGAGGAGGGTAAACTGCGCATAAGTTAACAGAAGCTTGTATTTATGTTATTTTGAAACACATTGATTGACAATACAAGATTAATGAAGAGATTGTAGTACTTTTACGTTGTTCTAAAGTATGTGTGTCTCACACAGTACCACCGCATCCCTGGAACTGCCATATTGTTTCAGAAACGATCTGATGTCACAAGTCAGAACTCGTAGTACACCGGTTAGGTACGAGTTCATGGGTGGGAAGTTACAAGTTCGACTTCCAGTGCACTTTAAAGAGTTAGTTGGGGGAAAACACGAGTTACAGGCTGCCTGGAGTGCAGTAGAAGTTTGATTGTATTGAAATCTATGGAGAAATAGCAGTACATGTAATTGGCAACAGCTACCCATCTGGTAGCTTCCAGACTTCATGGTTCTGACAGGTGTCAACAATGGAGAACAACAATCTGGATTATTTACACTGAAGCTAAATACACTCCAGCTAACTAAGGTCAGATAGCTGATAGTGGTCCTTTTATGTTCAGGGTCAGCTTGATATTTCATTACCAGCATAAACCATAAAACCCTGGTGCTCAGTCATTAGAAAATGGGGGGTTATTTATTTAGAGATATATCATATGTTGTATCAGAAAGTTGTTTAAAAGTCTTCTGTGCAGACAAGTTGTTTTTTTTTTTTTTTTCCCCCCCGTCTTTTGTTTTCTTTAAAGAATTCAGGCGTTTTAACTGGTAGAGTAACTGAACACCAAATAAAATACATGTGTGCTTCAGTAATTATATGAACCATGATGGGAATTAATTCATATATTTAGTTTAAATACTGTTTGTATGATATTTGAGCATTTCTCTTTATTGGTACTGTATTTTTGAACACATATTTTACTCTTCTGCTGAACCACATTTAATTGACAGCTTAAGTCAAAAACAAATATTTGAATGCAAACATTTGGGAACTCGTCAAAGAAACATTAAGACCTGTCACTCATGACTTTGCAATTGTGATAACTTAAAACACAAGTTAACACAATTTCCTTTTTGTGTGTCCTCTGGGTCAGACAGTAAAGTGAAGGCGGCCCCTGATTATTAATACCAACCTTATCTGTTTATTCATTTTGTTCTTGTTCTAATATAAAGTAAGATTCACAGAGTAACGTCAAGAATTTAAATTTTAAATCACCAGACTTAAACCGGTTTTATTTTTGGAAAGATGATCAACAAATGAATCTTAACTTATTAACTTTGAACTGGTACGCTGTGTTTCTGTTGAGGTGTGACAGAACAAACATGTCTGAACTTGTCAGATTCTTTGGATGAACTTCTCTAAGAGAATTTAACTCTTACTGTTAATGGTTCACTCTGAGTATTTCCAGATACAGTGAGGCCATTGAAGGTTTAGAGCAGCACTCATTGATTTTATTGTTGGATTATTTGAAGCAAAACAGAAATATTCACGTTATCACATAGTCTGATCAATAAGGTGCCATGAATTAAATCGCAGCTCCATCAACACATCCTACAGTCAGATACCACCATCTAGTGGACAGAGAGAAGCACCATCAGAGCTGAGATACATTTCTCTGAAACTTCCTGATTATTGACATATCGGACTGATTAGTTAATTGTGGAGGCACAGTATTTAAATAATGTGTCAAACAAAGAAACAAATGTTTAAGGTGCATCCTAAACATCAGATGGGAGAACCACCTACCTTGAATGTTGGGATGAACAGTCAACACTCTTGAATGCTGTTTCTGTATTTTCTCTCTGGTTTCAGTCAGATTCTGTAATAAATAATTTATTGTTGGGAGTTAAAGGCTGAAGTTAATGACGTATTAGTGACAGTAATGCTGATTGTGTCCTGTGATGTAAATCCTGTTGTAATGAATCTTTTTGTTGTGTTTGTGTGAAAGTGGAGGCTCAGCTATGAATCAGTGTGAGGACAGAGAGGAGGGAGCCCCTCCCTCTAAAACCACTCTGTGTGGGGAACATGAGAGTCAGACCAAAGCTCAGAGGTGAGATGAGGATCTCTAACTGTCCATCTGTCAGAGCTCAGCACTCAGATCACTGCTCCATCATTATTCACTCTCACTGTCACTTACATTTTTTACTGCTGAACCTTAGCTGCTTCAGTTTTTTCTTTTTTTTTCCACAGGGGGCTCAACCAGAATATGAAAATATGAAAATAATAATAAGAATAATAAGAATAATCATCATCACCTTTATTGGCGTTGTAACTTTCAGAAACATTCAAACTGTCAAAGTGACAAGTAAACTTAGTTTAAGAATTTAAACTATAAAATATTCTGTGATTCTTAGCTATACAAAGAAAAAACATTCTTAATTTTATTCTCAGTTTGTTTGTTGATTATTTTACTGTCAGCTTTATTTCTAGTTCTAGCAACCAGAAGTCAAGACCAGATTCTCCTGAACTGAGCTGCGTGTCCATGAAGAGTGATTGGTCTATGGATCGTCCTATTATGTTTAAGGGAGGACAACAGTCTGCTGTATCCAGCCGTGTGTCCATGAAGCTTGATCGGTCGATGGATGACTTTATCAAAGAAAAAAGGTAAAAGCTGATCATTTGTTGTTGTTTGACTCATTAAAGGTATCAAAGCTTGTCTATCAGTTTCTCTGGTGTTCATAGAAAACTCCTGGAACAAACTGTGTGTTTGTGTCTTTTCTCCTCAGAGTTCAGTCTGACAAACATCATCACACAGACCTGGACTCCATATTTATGGTGTGTAAATGTTCATCCAGTGACTACAACAGACACCAACAAAGACTTGAGTTTGAAGCTGCACTCTTTAGACCAGTAGAGCTTTACTCTGTGACAGACAGGAGTTGAAATGGGATTGAACAGGTTTGGGGTGGGAGAGAGTGGGAGAGGACTGGGAGTTGTAGTTCACCACAGAGCAATAATCCATCAGCCTCAACTGATATGTTCTGTATGAATATGGTCTGTTGGAGCCTTTTACAAAACATTTCTGCTCCTTCTTGTTTTAGTTTTAGTTGTTTTCCAGATAATTTCAACCGCGACTTAATAACAAAGACCAAAATTAGATTCAGTCCTGGACCTCCGTGGTCTCTACAGGGTTTAAAGATGGAATAATTCATCAGTGAACTAGTTCAGGTGGTCTGATCCATCTTCAGCCACAGTCACAGTTAATACCCTGAATTTTCACTTCCTAAGTTGATGTGTTGAAGGGCTGTATCAGTTTGGTCTTCATGTGATGATCAGGATCTCTGTGTTGTCAGAATCTAAAGTCAAACTTAGTAAGTTACACCAGTGAAGTTAGTTTAGTGAAGTCAGCAGGTCTGAATCTTTCTGTGTAGCTCTGGAAAGAGACGTGGCAGCAGATGATACAGCAGCAGCTAAAGTTGAACTCTGCTGACTGATGATCCATCAGTTTATACTGAGAGTGAACTTTACACAGGATGTTATTGTGTTCCAGCTGCTGGAGGAGAACATCGTCTGTTTTGTGAAGAATGAGCTGAAGAAAATCAAAAGGAGTCTGAGTCCAGATTACCCACAATTCATGAAGAATGAGGATGATGAGGTGGATGAAGAGCAGAGGAGGAGCAGAGAGGCATTTCTGAAGATCACAGTGAACTTCCTGAGGAGGATGAAGCAGGAGGAGCTGGCTGACTGTCTGCAGAGCAGTAAGAGGATTTAACATGATGGATCAATTAGACATTTACATCCCAGGAGATGGAGAGAAATATGGAATATTCTGATTCGTTAGGAGAAGTAAACACAACCCTTGTAGTTTGAATTTTTTAAATCCCTTCTGTTGTTTTGGTTCATTCAGAAACTCATAGTCTTGTTTGTCACCGTAAGCTCAAATCTGGCCTGAAGAAGAAGTTCCAGTGTGTGTTTGAGGGGATCTCTAAAGCAGGAAACCCAACCCTTCTGAATCAGATCTACACAGAGCTCTACATCACAGAGGGAGGGACTGGAGAGGTCAATGAGGAACATGAGGTCAGACAGATTGAAACAGCATCCAGGAAACAGGACAGAGCAGAAACAAGCATCAGACAAGAAGACATCTTTAAACCCCCACCTGGAAGAGACCAACCAATCAGAACAGTGATGACAAAGGGAGTGGCTGGCATTGGGAAAACCGTCTTAACACAGAAGTTCACTCTGGACTGGGCTGAAGACAAAGCCAACCAGGACATAGAGTTCACATTCCCCTTCACCTTCAGAGAGCTGAATGTGCTGAAAGAGAAGAAGTTCAGCTTGGTGGAACTTGTTCATCTCTTCTTCACTGAAACCAAAGAAGCAGGAATCTGCAGCTTTGATCACTTCCAGGTTGTGTTCATCTTTGACGGTCTGGATGAGTGTCGACTTCCTCTGGACTTCCACAACACTGAGGTCCTGACTGATCCTACAGAGTCCACCTCAGTGGACGTGCTGCTGACAAACCTCATCAGGGGGAAACTGCTTCCCTCTGCTCGCCTCTGGATAACCACACGACCTGCAGCAGCCAATCAGATCCCTCCTCAGTGTGTTGACATGGTGACAGAGGTCAGAGGGTTCAGTGACCCCCAGAAGGAGGAGTACTTCAGGAAGAGGTTCAGACATGAGGAGCAGGCCAGCAGGATCATCTCCCACATCAAGACCTCACGAAGCCTCCACATCATGTGCCACATCCCAGTCTTCTGCTGGATCACTGCTACAGTTCTGGAGGAGGTGTTGAAGACCAGAGAGGGAGGAGAGCTGCCCAAGACCCTGACTGAGATGTACATCCACTTCCTGGTGGTTCAGTCCAAACTGAAGAAGGTCAAGTACGATGGAGGAGCTGAGTCAGATCCTCACTGGAGTCCAGAGACCAGGAAGATGATTAAGTCTCTGGGAAAAGTGGCTTTTGAGCAGCTGCAGAAAGGAAACCTGATCTTCTATGAATCAGACCTGACAGAGTGTGGCATCGATATCAGAGCAGCATCAGTTTACTCAGGAGTGTTCACACAGATCTTCAAAGAGGAGACAGGGCTGTACCAGGACAAGGTCTTCTGCTTCGTCCATCTGAGTGTTCAGGAGTTTCTGGCTGCTCTTCATGTCCATCTGACCTTCATCAACTCTGGAGTCAGTCTGATGTCAGAAAAACAAACAACTCAAAAGTTTAAACTAATAAGGACTGGATCTAAAAGAACACGTCTCTACCAGAGTGCTGTGGATGAGGCCTTACAGAGTCCACATGGACACCTGGACTTGTTCCTCCGGTTCCTTCTGGGTCTTTCACTGCAGACCAACCAAACTCTCCTACGAGGCCTGGTGACACAGACAGGAAGTAGCTCAGAGACCAATCAGAAAACAGTCCAGTACATCAAGAAGATCAGTGAGAATCTGTCTCCAGAGAAAAGTATCAACCTGTTTCACTGTCTGAATGAACTGAATGATGGTTCTCTGGTGGAGGAGATCCAACAGTCCCTGAGATCAGGACGTCTCTCCACAGATAAACTGTCTCCTGCTCAATGGTCAGCTCTGGTCTTCATCTTACTGTCATCAGAAAAAGATCTGGACGTGTTTGACCTGAAGAAATACTCTGCTTCAGAGGAGGCTCTTCTGAGGCTGCTGCCAGTGGTCAAAGCCTCCAACAAAGCTCTGTATGTGCAAATAAATCCAAACAGATTAACAATATCTTTTTTTTTTTTTTTTTAGTTGAGACTCAGAAAGACATTTCTTTAATCACTTTATCTCGTTTTTCTAATTCTTCTTCAGACTGAGTAGCTGTAACCTCTCAGACAGAAGCTGTGAAGCTCTGTCCTCAGTCCTCAGCTCCCAGTCCTCTAGTCTGAGAGATCTGGACCTGAGCAACAACAACCTGCAGGATTCAGGAGTGAAGCTGCTGTGTGTTGAACTGAAGACTCCAAACTGTGAACTGGAAACTCTCAGGTCAGAATTCATGTTTGTGTCATAATATAATATATATTATTGTTTGTGTGTGTGTGTGTGTGTGTGTGTGTGTGTGTGTGTGTGTGTGTAATTTCATGAATTCTACTTTCTAAACCTTCAGCTCTGAACAGATGATGAAACATTGAACACTTTCAAACAGGAACTTTGTCTCCTAAAGTCACATCTTTTATTCTTTACTCAGGTTAAGAAGCTGCAGTTTGTCAGAGATCAGCTGTTCTTCTCTGGTCTCAGCTCTGAAGTCCAACCCCTCCCATCTCAGAAAACTGGACCTGAGTCAGAACAACTTGAAGGATTCAGGACTGAAGGATCTGTGTGGTTTTCTGAAGAGTCCTCACTGTAGACTGGAGACTCTGAGGTCAGACTCATGTTTTATTTCTGCTCTCAGATTAATATGATGTTACAGTTGTGGTGACTCTGACCTGCAGACAGGTTTATATTTATGAGGGAAAATCCTCTTCAGGTTTTTAAATTTAAACTGTTAAATGGTTAAAATTAACTTTTGAAAACAAATTATTAATTTGAAAATGACATTTTAATTTCACACAGTTTATACATCAATGTATTTTTGAAAGGGAACATCAGATAGTAATGTGTATTTGTATATTAATATGCTGATTTCAGTCTATGGTTCATTTCATTTATTCACGTGCCATTTCATTAAATGTCCCACCCACATGTGTTGCTGTAAAAACATAAACTCTCATACCTGCATATAAACAAACACATACATTATACTTTTCTCAAGTCATAATGGTACATTTTAAACAAAACAATCAACCAAAAGAAAATATTTTGCCATCTTTTCCAAACCTCAAAACGCTTTCAAGCCGGAATTTTGTCTCACATCTTTTATTCTTTACTCAGGTTGATGAACTGCAGGTTGTCAGAGATCAGCTGTTCTTTTCTGGTCTCAGCTCTGAAGTCCAACCCCTCCCATCTCAGAGAACTGGAGCTGAGTCAGAACAACCTGGAGTATTCAGACCTGAAGGATCTGTCTGATCTTGTGAAGAGTCCAGACTTCAGACTGGAGACTCTGAGGTCAGTAGAGTTGGACTCAGTTCATGTTCCTTTCAGTAATAATGTTTAAATCCAGTATCAGAACAAAGACTCAGTGTTTCCTGTGAACCTTCAAACTCCTCAGTGAAGCTGTGAGAGGAGAACAGAAACAGATTTCAGAATTAGACAGAAAGACAGAGAGAAAACAGTCAGCCAATCAGATCAGCCAGAGGACTGTTGTGATCATGTGACCATCAAATGAAGCAGATTCCAGCTGAAGAACTCAGAGATGTTCAGATTCTGGTCCTCATCCATCAAACTGTCAGATCTGAGCTGAGACTGTTTGTTCTCTGATCAGGTTCATCTGTCACAGCTCTGAGATCAGTCTGACTGAAAGCTGCACATCACTGATCTTCTTTCATCACACTGTCACCATGTGGTCTTTCTGCAGACCAGAATCCTGCCTGTCTTTCTGTCTGTCTGCCTGTCTGCCTGCCTGTCTGTCTGTCAGTCAGTCAGAGTCTCTCAGTTTAAATGGACCTTCAGTAAATCATCAGTAAAGTGATGAACCTTCATGACTCAGCTCTTTATCTCCACTGTGGACTCAGAGAAATGTGCTGAGTCAGCAGACTTGAGGTCTGAGAGTTTCCAGCTCAGTGTGTTCACTCCAACACGTTAACATGAGCTGAGAGGAAGCAGCTGCTGCACATCTGGACTGAACAGGACTGAAGTCCCTGCAGGTCTTTATGCTGGATCTGCATCACTGACTGACAGCTGATGGACAGAGTCAGGAAACACTGATGGATCTGCTCTCTTCTTCTCTACAGGTGGAAGTGGTGGCAGTGAAGAGGAAGGTGTGTGTTGATGGAGGATCAGCTGCTTCCTGATGATCCAGATGTTGCAGCAGCAGCTTGTCCAGACTCTGGACCATGTTCCTGGGAGGTGGAGAGGAGAGCTTCATCCAGCAGAGACTGACAGAGGAATCAGAACTGGTCTGAGAACAGAGTCCAGTCCACCATGATCCCAGAGACTCCTCAAGTCCTCCTCTCCTCTCAGCCAGCTCCTCCAAACTCCACCTGGGGTTTAGGTTCAGCTTCTTCTGGACCCTTTGGGCTGCTTTGGGGACATTTATACAAGCATTACTCTATAAAAGATGTCATTTTGTTGTGAAACGTGAATGTCAGTCGGCACTTTTTAAATTAGCATTTTCTTCCCTTCATCAAAATGAATTTTTTTTTTTTAATGTTTGTTCTTATTACAATCTTTCTTCTTTTTTTTTTTTTTTTTTGTAACCACATGTGGCAAAATTTTTTTTCAGTAAATAAAAGTATGCTGAAAGGGCAGAACTCAAGAGTGCAGCAGCGTATTTCATCTTCTGAAAGGACAATTTTTATTCAGTGTACTAAATAATTTTTGGGAGTCAAACATAATATCCTGTTTTAATCTGAGTGTGTGTGTGTGTGTGTGTGTGTGTGTGCATTTATGTGTGGATGATGATGTGGCCTGTTTGGGAAATCTCATCCTGATTCTTCTTCTTTTTTTAATGTGTAAAGCACTTTGTGGAACGTTGTTTCTTGTTTGAAAGGGGCTGTATAAATAAACTAAAGTTTAAAGTAGGGATTGATATGTTGGTTGGTTAATTGATTGATATAGTGATATGATACAGTTCAATAATGTTCTAGCGGAGTCGTGCAGCAGACTCTCAGCTCAGTGTGTGAATGTGCTGCTGCTGAACTGGGACTCATGAGTTCCACTCTGAACCAATGAGTCATGAATCATGAGTCTGACTGTGAACCAGTCTACAGTATGTGCTGTGGGTGAGTGACAGCTCATAGCGGGGAGGGAAAGGGAGTGAAACAGCAAACCAGAGCTGCTGCTTTTCCTCCTTCTTTCTATATGAACATGAGCACCATGATGCACACTGCTGTGTTCTCATATCAAGCTCATGTTCACCTTCTTTCTTTCACAGGGAGAACATGAAAGAAGCTGAAGCTGAACTCAGCCTTCCAACTTTAGTGCTCCGTGTCACAGACTGATCCATTTTCTGACGTTATAGTCCACACCAGGCTGCAGCCTCTCTGTGTGACACTTTGTTCATCATTATTTTCACACTTTAGTTCCTGCTTCTTTTCATTTAGGCTCCATGTAGGCTGTTCATGATGACTTTGTTTGTGTGTGGCTGTTTTCTTCTGAATGTGGGATCTCTGTCTGAATGAAAGTTTCACAATCACTGCCTCAGACTGCATTCAGAAGGAATTGTTGAAGTCATAGAAGCTGAAGAGTTGATGATCAGAGGCTGACAGCTAAAGGAAGCTAGAATGCACACTGCTCTCTGACAGAGTCGGCCTCCCTCCACATTTAGGAGGCTTTTTCACTTCTTACAACAGCTGACAAAGGGCTCATCTGGGATTTGAACCCCGGACCTGTCACACCCTGAGCCAGAATCATCCTGATTGTTCCTGGAATGGTTTGGTTAGTCAGAGTGTGTCTGTGTGTGTTCTTGTCTCTCTGAGTGGTTGGAAATGAAAATGGAGATCGGTAGAAGCAGATGACTCTGAGGATGAATGAATGTTTCACTGACAACATCGACAACTGTTTACTCACCTCACAACGAGGCTGTGTGACGTCACTGCAGATCAATGACATTTCCTGTCCTTCATCGCTCCCCCACGCGACACCAACTCAAACGTCACATTCGCATTCGATTCAGCCGGAACGGCGCATGCGCACGAAGAAGCTCACGCTTGTCTCGCGAACGAATGAAGTGAAACACAAATCAGCTGTTATGAGACAAATAAGTGGCGTTAAATTGAACTAAAACCAAATCTGTTGGTTTGTTCCTCCTAATACTTATTAAAATGCGTCTTTTCCTGCTTTCGCTCATTTTTGCAATCACAGACTGAGCACCTCGTCCATTGTGTGTGTGTCTGTGCTCTCTGCTGGTCTGAGCTCTCAGTTCACTTAAATACTTTGTTGGATCTGTCTGTCTGTATCATGTCAGAAACTCTGAAACACTCTGAACTTCTTTAAAACACGGTGGATTTACTGATATGAAAGTGTCCAGCAGTCCATGATGGATTATTATAGAAAGATATAAACTTTAATGTAAATACATTGTTGGATATAAACACAGAAATTACAATAATCATCTGTAAAACTTGTAAAAAAAATGTTGCCGTCTCACTCAGCGGAGGAACAAAGGAGGAGCTTGTTTTTGAACCTGTGTGAGAAAAACAGAAAAAAGAAGACTCTCCCTGATCGGGTTAGCTGCCACGTTATAAAATGCAGGAAGTTCTTCTGAACATGCAGCAAGTGTTGGAGGCTGCTGATGCCTGGAGAATCGTGACGTCATGGTGAAATTCAACAAATAAGCATTGGTGGTTCAGTGGTAGAATTCTCGCCTGCCACGCGGGAGGCCCGGGTTCGATTCCCGGCCAATACAGAGTAACTCTTTACCAACATCCAGATGTTAGAAACACAGTGCTGCTTGGAAAATACCCTGATAGACTCCAACACACTGTGACTTTGTGAAACAACCAGTGGAGCCCCCTGGTGGTCAGTAGAAGTGCAGCCCCTCTGAGCTGGTGGCAGACCAAGGCTTCAGTCTGCACACATCTTCCACATGTGATGGCACACACATTGTGTATTGTGGCAACATCCGTCCCCTCAGAGAGAATCTGCTCTTTAACCCTCCTGTCGTTTTCACCCCCCGCCCCTTACTTTAGTGTTCCTGCTCTGTTTTATACGGTGGCCGGTAAGTGCAAAACTAAATTACAAAGTGGCAAACACTTTTACATGTTGGGAAACATTTTTACATTTTATTCAACAAAATTACATAATAAAAACACTTTTCCCACGGACAAAACAAATGTACATTTTATAAAACAAATTTACAAGTTGCGAAACAAATTTCCAAACGACAGAATCTTCCGGAAGGGGAATGTACCAAATGCCGGAAGTGATCCAGAAGAAGATTGACTGTGAGCTCAAAAAGTTTGTATCAGTTTGTGCGGCGGGAAAACTTTGCGGAGTGAAAGTTTATGGCAGCATGGAGTAAATGATGTTTTGGCCGTTTTGTGGAAACAACTTGAGCCAATTTACGCGGTTGTGTTTTCCGTGCGGACGATCTGTAGAATGTTTAACGTTGATGAACGGACCAGACGGAAGGAGCACGCGCACAGGAGACATCTAATAAACAGCCGGAAAATGCTAAACAAGCTAAGTGTAGCATCGCGCTAACTAGCTGAAGCCGCTGTCAGACATGCAGTGAATTAAAGTGCACCGTTTCATTTAGCAGCCAATCGTTGTCTTCACGGAATATCAACGCGTTTAGTTAGTATGCGTTGCTAGTTTTTATTTATTTATTTTATTTTAGGCGTATATTTATGCTAAACGCACAATTGTTGCTGATTGTTTTAGCTGCTGCTAACTTTCTGTTTTGATACGGAACTCCGTTCATTCCAGCAGAACAACCATGAACATCATATAAAGAATTCATGGAGGACAGAAAGTCAAAGTCAAAAGAACTGTGGGCCGAAAGGAAACAGGTCCAGGTACGTGTGTGGATATATCTGTAAAATATGGAAGTCAATATGTGTGTGTGTGTGAAATGAATGATATCTTTTTGTTATTTTAGCAGATAAACATGGATTGATGGCGCCACATGGAGCTGATTTAAAAGCTCAGAGAGGGAAAACACTCCCATTATATACAGATCCGGAGGTAGCAGCACCTGATCTACTGAAGCATGATGTGAAGTTTACACGGTGCAAACATCAGCCTGCGGACTCTTAAAAGGATGATTCCTCTCCAAACGCCATCAGGTTGGAACTTCGTGGACCTGGACAACTGTTTGGCTATCGGACGATGTGGCAGGTACTCAGACAAAAGTCCAATCTTCGAGTGAAGAGAGATGATGTGATGAATGAGAGAGCACGCAGAAGGTTTCTAAGAAGAAGCTGCTACTCAATGGGAGCGAACTGTATGTGGCATGCAGATGGTTCTGATAAACTGGCTCTCTCAGGACGCATGGATGGATTTTTTCACCTAAAGTGCTGTGGCTCCAATGTGGACCGACAAATAACAAGAAGCCAACAGTGATCGCTGAGAATCTCCTCTCATGAGACTGAGGACTGATTGTGGCACGGAGAATGGCATTATGGCTGCCATTCAGTCTCCCCTACGCCTCCATCATGATGACTGCTGCTCTGGGCCGTCCAGCCACATGTATGGCTCATCCACGAATAAGCAGCGTGTTGAATCCTGGTGGGCCATATTTAGAAGGGGAAGGTAAGTGGCCTTCATGAAGTCATTTTATTATGACTGACCTTTCATTTGATTTTTATCTTTATGTTCTATCTCAGATGAACTCCTCTAAACATATATAATAACTGAGGCTGTGACTTGAACGCGTTCATTTCAATTCATTCATTACAAAACCTTTAATTAATTTGATTTTTTTAATGGAGTCCCACTTCTACTAATAATATATATTTACTTCCGATTCTATCCATTTCTACAGGTCTCAGTTCTGGATGGAGTTGTTTGCTGGATACTTCAACGGGAGCCATGAGCATCAGTGCCTTCTGAGATGTTGCTATGGTGATGTTGGATGAGTGTGTGAGACTGGAACAGTCACAGGATTCACACTTCCAGAACAGCATCATGTCCAATGAACTGTACTGCTGACCACACAGGTAATATTGGTGATGGATTGATATTCCATGTTTGTTTTATTTATTTATTGCTTAAATGTAAATAAATAATATAAATGCTATTTATTGTATCTAACACAGATTTGGCTCCACAGACTGGATTTGAGATTGAACCAGCTGATTTGGATGCTGTTCCAGAGGCGAGCCTGTCAATAGCTCCATGTGGGGACTCAAACATGCAGGAGGACTTTGACTTTGTTATGGAGCACAAACAACTACAGAAGCCAGAGAACTGGGAGTCTGCAACAGAACTGTACATGAAGCTGAAAGAAACTGCTCAGCTGTGAGTCAGTGACAAAGGGAATTTTCCCTTCCTGCATTATCAAGTGCTTGTTCATTGGGGTTTCTGTCCTATTTCTATTTTATTTATTTTTTAAATTAATTAATTTTTTTAATATAAATGTCAAGAGCCATGAGATGACTGTGCTGTGATTTGGTATTAGACAAGTAACACAGAATAGAATCAAATATTGCCATGACTGAAAAACATGCAATTTTCTGTTTTAAAATAGTTTGGTTATGAATTTTTTCCAATCTATCACAGATGCAATAAGAAGGAAATATTTGCAATTTTTTTATTGTTTGTCAACATAACATTTGCATTCCCATTGTTTCATTTCTTCAGATGAACAGGTACCAGAATCATTTGGAAACATCACAAGGAAAAGTGAATGACAAACTATGAAATCTGATTTGGAGTGGTGGAACACTGCAGTCTGTCTGAACACAAAGTGTCACAGCTTCATTTTTGCTGAGTTTGAAATCAGTTGATAAAAATTATAGCAAAGTAATGAGTCCTATATTTTTATAAGTATGTAATACAAAACTTCTTGAAATAATGTGTTTTGTCTGAAACTTAACAGTTGAAATCTTAACTGTGAGGGAAAACAAAAAAAAAAAAAACACCTTTTCGGAGTCTGGTCTCGAGGGGTGATCCAGTTACCAATTACAAGTTACAGTTACAAGTCCTTGTGTGACTTAAGTGTGTGAATCTATGAGTGCTAATTTCAATGTGTTTGAACATGTATTGGGAACTGGGAATGGAGAGTCATCCAGGAACTCTGTTCTTGGCGATGGTTCCAATCCGGACGGGGGAGGTGAAGTCAGCCCAGCTGCAAACATCAAAACATCCTCCAGAGACACAGCAGCCTGACCTTCTGCAAAGAAAACCTTCAGTTACATCTTGGCAATGTATTTTCTCAGCAAATTATAAAATTTTGTGATTTCCAAACCTTCACAATCAAAGACACAGTCCGCCCAGTAGCCCAAAGTTTGACTTTTTTAGTCTCCTGTTACTTCCTGATGGACTGAGGTCAGGTTTGAAGAGTCTCAAGTTCCAGACCAGTGAGTGGCTTTTCAGAGTGGCACAGGACAGGGGCCAGCAAAGTAGGCTGTTGCTGCAGTGCAGTCAGAAACTGAAGAGCTGAAAGACCATCTTTGAATCTAAAAAGTCACCACAAACATTGTTTCACATTTAAATGACCTAAAGAAACTTCACTGTTTTCTAAAATGACTATCCACCCAAACATATAGAAATGAGTAAAAATGGTTGTGTGTTGAACATTACTGATTTAAAGAAGAACTCTGTGTCTTGCTTTGCACTTGGCAGGGTAAATGTTTTTGAAAAATACTTCAAGCAACAAAGCGTGTCATGTGATATATAAAGTTAATGATCATTAACCATTAGTATTGTTTACATCTAACTCTGTTCATACCATTTGCATTGTACACCAAGAACTGATGTCCTTCTGGTCCATCAGAAATGGGCCGGTCTTTCAGATGTTTCATCAGTAGAGTTAAAAACTCTTGTCTCAGCCCACCTGTGTCAATTCCTTCTTCCAAAGCAGCAGCATCATCTGTGAATTTTACCAGCATGTCACAGGTTTCAGAATATGTTGAACATCTTACAAATGCAAATATCTTTCCCAGGTAATCAATAAAGTAAAATTAAATTGAGTGAGTCGCTGTTGTTTTTTTTACTTACCCGTAGCAAGAACTCCTGACTGGATTTGTTTCAGGTGGATCCAGATCCTCAGTGTCAGATATTACTGTCTGAAAAACAAATGAAAATGTCTGAAACAACACACTGAAAGCAAAGAACATCAGGCTGCCATAATCTGCCTTAATACCTGTCCAGGCTGAGCTGTGGATGAATCTCTGAAACATGATAAAATTGATAAACTGATGAACTTTATGATACAGAGTATAACAGAGCTTTGAGTAACATTTAGAGGTAGAGAGGAACCATAAGATTTATAAATAAGATGATTTTGTTATAAATTATATCACACGTATGATATTTTCTACCACATGTTCATCACAATCACATCAACAACTTAAAGACAAATGACTTCTTTTGTAAAAACTAATACCTACCCTTTATCTTCAGGTTTGCGTTTGGGAGAACTGTGTTTTTTTGGTTCAAAAACCTGAGAAGAAAAGCACACAATTGTCAGCAACTTTAAACAGCTTCCATTATTGTTTCCTCACCACATACAGTATATATCAATGGTGAAAGGTTATCAGGGTGTCTGATTGGAATAGTAAATGCCAAATAATCAAGACTTGGTTCTTAGACTTAATACTTGAAACCAAATGCATATTCTATCAATAAATAAATACAAAAAAAAAAACTGAATCAAAGTACAAAATGTAAAAATGATCGTACCACAGTGTCAGCTGCATTGAATTCAGCTGTGCTCCTCGATGTGATGACAATTTCAGAATCAGAGTCTGATGTATCAACCTCTGCAGTAAAAACAAACACATTATTAATTATGCTACATCAGAGTAAATAAATATGTAAAAATAAAATATTATTCTGCCAGTTTGAATGGGCTTTCTGACCCAGGCACATGGAGCACCTCTGAACAGTCTGGATACAAAAGAAGGTCTGCTCCTTCATCCATCTTCTTGTTAAATGTTCTCATTTCTTGGACAGCTTGCTTCAGTAGATCAGGTGCTGCTACCTCCGGATCTGTATATAATGGGAGTGTTTTCCCTCTCTGAGCTTTTAAATCAGCTCCATGTGGCGCCATCAATCCATGTTTATCTGCTAAAATAACAAAAAGATATCATTCATTTCACACACACACATATTTACTTCCATATTTTACAGATATATCCACACACGTACCTGGACCTGTTTCCTTTCGGCCCACAGTTCTTTTGACTTTGACTTTCTGTCCTCCATGAATTGTTTATATGATGTTCATGGTTGTTCTGCTGGAATGAACGGAGTTCCGTATCAAAACATAAAGTTAGCAGCAGCGCACGCATACTAACTAAACGCGTTGATATTCCGTGAAGACAACGATTAGCTGCTAAATGAAACGGTGCACTTTAATTCACTGCATGTCTGACAGCGGCTTCAGCTAGTTAGCGCGATGCTACACTTAGCTTGTTTAGCATTTTCCGGCTGTTTATTAGATGTCTCCTGTGCGCGTGCTCCTTCCGTCTGGTCCGTTCATCAACGTTAAACATTCTACAGATCGTCCGCACGGAAAACACAACCGCGTAAATTGGCTCAAGTTGTTTCCACAAAACGTCCAAAACATCATTTAATCTATGCCTGCAAAGTTTTCCCGGCACACAAACCGATACAAACTTTTTGAGCTCACAGTCAATCTTCTTCTGGATCACTTCCGGCATTTGGTACATTCCCCTTCCGGAAGATTCTGTCGATTGGAAATTTGTTTCGCAACATGTAAATTTGTTTTCTAATTTGTAAGTTTGTTTTGTCCGTGGTAAAAGTATTTTTCTTGTGTAATTTTGTTGAATAAAATGTAAAAATGTTTCTTAACATGTAAGTTTGTTTCACTTTTTGTAAAAGTGTTTGGCACTGTGTAATTTAGTTTTGCACTTACCGGCCACCGTATCAAACAGAGCAGGAACACTAAAGTAAGGGGCGGGGGGTGAAAACGACAGGAGGGTTAAAGAGCAGATTCTCTCTGAGGGGACGGATGTTGCCACAATACACAGTGTGTGTGCCATCACATGTGGAAGATGTGTGCAGACTGAAGCCTTGGTCTGCCACCAGCTCAGAGGGGCTGCACTTCTACTGACCACCAGGGGGCTCCACTGGTTGTTTCACAAAGTCACAGTGTGTTGGAGTCTATCAGGGTATTTTCCAAGCAGCACTGTGTTTCTAACATCTGGATGTTGGTAAAAAGTTACTCTGCATTGGCCGGGAATCGAACCCGCGTGGCAGGCAAGAATTCTACCACTGAACCACCAATGCTTGTGTAATGAGTTTTACAATGACGTCACGATTCTCCAGTCATCAGCAGCCTTCAACACTTGCTGCATGTTCAGAAGTACTTCCTGCATTTTATAACGTGGCAACTAACCCGATCAGGGAGAGTCTTCTTTTTTCTGTTTTTCTCACACAGGTTCAAACACAAGCTCCTCCTTTGTTCCTCCGCTGAGTGAGACGGAGCTCTGACGTCACTCCTCAGTCAGGAAAGTGATACATGACGTCATAATTTACATAATTTATTCGGCAACATCTTAACTTTTATTGTAATTTCTGTATTAATATACAACAATGTTTTTACATTCAAGCTGATATCTTTCTATGATAATCCATCATGGACCGCTGGACACTTTGATATCAGTAAATCCAGCGTATTTTAAAGAAGTTCAGAGTGTTTCAGAGTTTCTGACATGATACAGACAGACAGATCCAACAAAGTATTTAAATAAACTGAGAGCTCAGACCAGCAGAGAGAGCACACACACACACACACACAGTGGACGCGGTGCACGATTCCATCAATGAGATGAAACTGTCCTTTCTCCAGATAAACTTCAGTGTCCTCTGTTGAGTTCTGTCCTTTCAGTATCCCATTATTTATTGATATATAGAATTTTTTGCAGCATGTGGATAAAAATAAGAGTTATTCAACATTTTTTGAGTCCCTCCTATGGAAAGACTAAGTGCCTAGTTAAAAGGAAAAAACAATTTTTTGGAAATATGGTGGCCTCTGCTAGATGACCTGCCTTGGGATACAAGTGTATTTCGAGGTGAAAGGGCATATTCGATTAGACGGTCCCAGACCAAATCAATTGATGCTAAGGAAGGTTATTTAACATGTGTAAGGACACATATGACTTCATCTGTTGATATGTTGCTGCCTTTTTCTAACCCTAACCCTTCTGTTTTTAATTGTTGGGTAATTTTTGTTTTTGTGCCTTTGTTTTTCTGTTCCATATTCTGAACTCTTATTATAATTTTCTATTTCAGTTAACTTTTACTTTTGCCCCCCCCGACACAGACCACTGTTTATTGGTGTTACATGAGTAAGTGTAATGTAAGTTCAGAAATTAAAATAAAGTCTGACTATTAAAAAAAAAAAAATTCAAGATCTGAATTATTTTTTTTTTTTCAAAAATAATATTTACATTTTATGAAGGGAAGAAAGGGCCAATTCAAAAGTTTAATCTGTGCTGACATGTTTCACAACAAAATGATGTCTTTCATAGAGTAATGCTTGTAGAAACGTTCCCAAAGCAGCCCAAAGGGTCCAGAAGAAGCTGAACCTAAACCCCAGGTGGAGTTTGGAGGAGCTGGCTGAGAGGAGAGGAGGACTTGAGGAGTCTCTGGGATCATGGTGGACTGGACTCTGTTCTCAGACCAGTTCTGATTCCTCTGTCAGTCTCTGCTGGATGAAGCTCTCCTCTCCACCTCCCAGGAACATGGTCCAGAGTCTGGACAAGCTGCTGCTGCAACATCTGGATCATCTGCTTCCTGATGATGACCAGCTGATCCTCCATCAACACACAACTTCCTCTTCACAGCCACCTGTGTAGAGAAGAAGAGAGCAGATCCATCAGTGTTTCCTGACTCTGTCCATCAGCTGTCAGTCAGTGATGCAGATCCAGCATAAAGACCTGCAGGGACTTCAGTCCTGTTCAGTCCAGATGTGCAGCAGCTGCTTCCTCTCAGCTCATGTTAACGTGTTGGAGTGAACACACTGAGCTGGAAACTCACAGACCTCAAGTCTGCTGACTCAGCACATTTCTCTGAGTCCACAGTGGAGATAAAGAGCTGAGTCATGAAGGTTCATCACTTTACTGATGATTTACTGAAGGTCCATTTAAACTGAGAGACTCAGACAGACAGACAGACAGACAGACAGACAGGATTCTGGTCTGCAGAAAGACCACATGCTGACAGTGTGATGAAAGAAGATCAGTGATGTGCAGCTTTCAGTCAGACTGATCTCAGAGCTGTGACAGATGAACCTGATCAGAGAACAAACAGTCTCAGCTCAGATCTGACAGTTTGATGGACGAGGACCAGAATCTGAACATCTCTGAGTTCTTCAGCTGGAATCTGCTTCATTTGATGGTCACATGATCACAACAGTCCTCTGACTGATCTGATTGGCTGACTGTTTTCTCTCTGTCTTTCTGTCTAATCCTGAAATCTGTTTCTGTTCTCCTCTCACAGCTTCACTGAGGGTTAGAGTGAAACAATATTACTGAAAGGAACATGAACTGAGTCCAACTGTAGCAGAAATAAAACATGAGTCTGACCTCAGAGTCTCCAGTCTGAAGTTTGGACTCTTCACAAGATCAGACAGATCCTTCACGTCTGAATCCTGCAGGTCGTTCAGACTCAGGTCCAGTTCTCTGAGATGGGAGGGGTTGGACTTCAGAGCTGAGACCAGAGAAGAACAGCTGATCTTTGACAAACTGCAGCGTCTCAACCTGAGCAAAGAATAAAAGATGTGACTTTAGGAGACAAAGTTCCTGCTTGAAAGATAGATAGATACTTTATTTATCCCAGACTGGGAAATTGCAGTGTGTTTTGTGTTTCATCATCTGTTCAGAGCGAATTGTGTTTTAGTGAAGGGACTTGTGGTAGATGATTTTATTTCTGTGGTTTGGGAAAGAAGGCAAAATATTTTTCTTTGGTTGATTGTTTTGTTTAAAATGTACCATTATGACTTGAGAAAAGGAAAATAATGTATGTGTGTATGTTTATATGCAGATATATGAGAGTTCAGGTTGTTACAACAGCCACTGGATGATTAAATACATCTTATAAACCCATGTGGGTTGGACGTTTTTATGAATGGCACGCAAATAAATTAATAAATGAAATGAACCACAGACTAAAATCTGCAGACTAACATACAAATATATATATGAATATATGATGTCCCCTTTCAAAAATACAAGATTGATTGATAAACTGCATGCAATTAAAACGTCTTTTTCAATTTAATAAAAATCTGTTTTCCAAAGTTAAAACAGCAAACTGCAGTTCTCCAACCGAAGTAAAGAATAAAAGATGTGACTTTAGGAGACAAAGTTCCTGCTTGAAAGTGTTCAATGTTTCATCAAGTCAACACATGATTCACAACATCTGGAACATTTTCACTTCATTCAGCGGTGACCACGTTTAACATGCTGAGTTTGGTCTGAATCTTTCAGTCTGCTTGAGTCACATGACTTTATAGTCGTGTTGGAACAGGAAAACACTGAATATTAGTGCTGTACTCAAAGAAAAAAACAAACAAAAAAACTCATTTACTATGATTCAGAATCAATTCAAAATGTCCCAAAATCGATGTAAAAAATAAAACAATGCTGACAAAGACGCTGTCTGACGTCACCACGGAGCTGGTTCTGGAACATACACATGCACCAAAACAAGGAGGAAACTACAATAATGGAGGAAAGAGAGATTCAACAGGCCCCGTCCTCGTTGCAGGCAAAGATTCTGACTCATTTTGGTTTTTACTGAGCTTGACATGACTTATTTTATAGCTTGCTGCTCAGAGTAGCAGTTTTGGTCCACACACATTTGAAAAGGCACTTTCCTTAAAATTTAAAAGGCAGCATGTTTAACTGCTTTTTTTTGTAAAGAGACACTTTTATTTTTGCTATTAAAGCAATATGTGATATTGTATTAAACAACAGTTACAACAATTCCATCTGAGCATGGATAAATGTTTAAAGCTTAATAAATGTGAAAAAGAAACTTTAATGTCTCCATTCATCATTTTGTCTTGCAAAGCAGACTGGAGTAGATCATGAGGATCCTTTGCACACCTATAGATTGAAGCAGAAATGAATGGATGAATGGAATTGTTTTGAACAGAAAATCATTTTGAATAAAGAATCAATTTTGAATCGAATCATAACCCCAAAAATCCAAATCGAATCGAATTGTTCCAGAGTGAATGATTCCGACCCCACTGAATATATATTTGTCCATGTCAGTGAGGAAAAATATTTTCTGTCATTGAAACACTGAAGGATTTTTTTTTTTTTTTTTTTGAAGTTTTAAATCTGTAGTTCAACATTTCTCTGCCACACTGACTGGACTAAACCAGAGAAGAAGAAAACAGACGTCAGCACGAAGATCCTCAGTGAGGATCAGTATAATATCAGCCTGATGTCTGCAGGTCAGAGTCACCACAACTGTAACATCATATTAATCTGAGAGCAGAAATAAAACATGAGTCTGACCTCAGAGTCTCCAGTCTGCAGTGAGGACTCTTCAGAAAACCACACAGATCCTTCAGTCCTGAATCCTGCAGGTCATCGTTCAGACTCAGGTCCAGTTCTCTGAGATGGGAGGGGTTGGACTTCAGAGCTGAGACCAGAGAAGAACAGCTGATCTCTGACAAACTGCAGCTCTCCAACCTGAGTAAAGAATAAAAGATGTGACTTTAGGAGACAAAGTTCCTGCTTGAGAGTGTTCAATGTTTCATCATCTGTTCAGAGCTGAAGGTTTAGAAAGTAGAAGTTTAGAAAATGAAATTCAAACAGCTGAACCAACAGGAAGCAGCTTCACAACAGTCAAATACAAACAGTGACAAGATTTCATGAGAAAATGAAACAACACATGAAAGAACTTGAACTGACTGACGGAGCAAACATGTTTCCTGCAGCAGAGAGAGGAGGGCAACGGGGCAACTGCTCCCCCAGCAGACCAGCCCTTAGAGCCAATCCTTATCTTAGTGTGGAACCAAACCACTGCAGCTGATTGGACTAAAGCTTTGCTACACAATCACAGCAAAATGGATGTTTTCCTGAGGTGGTGATGTTTACATTAGGTATGTTTGGAGCCACCTTATTTCCACTGCTGCAGTGTGTTGCTCATGTACATTCATGTAACTGCTTTGGGGTCAGTGGTTAATGTAAACATTATTATTCTAATAATGGACCAGGTGGGAAGGTTCCTTGGAAAATGAAAGCATTAGTTCTGACAATCTGTTTGATATTCAAACTAAATTGGCATTATGACTGAAATATCCCAAACTGAACCAACAGAGCCATGTTACATGTGGATGAAATCAATATAAACTGGATGAAGTAGAAAGTCAGATCCATGTTTTGTTTTTGTCATAGTCCACTCCTGGTTCTCCCCTCCACCACCCACTCTACCTGCCTGCTTACCTCTCTTAATCAGGATAAACAGACTCATCTGTTCCTCCCAGACTCCCCTTAACCAGCTCCTCCACTCTGCCTCTCTGCCAGATTGTCTTTGCATTACGCTCAGCTTTCCCGACGGACCTCCTGGGGCCTAACCTGCCTTCGGCCCCAGACCACTACTCCTCATCTCTGCCCCGGTAACCTGACCTGCTGCCTGTCTCTAGACTCTGCCTCTGCCTGCCGTCTGTTTGGGCTGCTGCACGTAGTCAATAAAGTTCTCAGCTGTTCCAGTCTAGACTTGTGCCATTCTTGGGTGAGAGAGCGAACCCATTACAGTTTTGTTGTTCTGTGTATGAGCACCCCAAAGGTGTTTTTGTTGGCAAAAGGGTTTATATTTCTGTTGATTTCTTTGATTTTGGATGATTCTAAGAAACATTGAAATAAGATTTTAATATTTAAAATTCATATACAATGTCCCCTTTCAAAAACATTAGATTAATGTTTTCCATTCCAATGTCATTTTGAAACAAACTTTTTGAAAAGATATTTTCAACCATTTAACAGTTAAATGTCTAAAACCTGAAGAGGACTTTCCCTCATAAATATAAACCTGTCTGCAGGTCAGAGTCACCACAACTGTAACATCATATTAATCTGAGAGCAGAAATAAAACATCAGTCTGACCTCAGAGTCTCCAGTCTGCAGTGAGGACTCTTCAGAAAACCACACAGATCCTTCAGTCCTGAATCCTGCAGCTTGTTCTTACTCAGGTCCAGTTCTCTGAGATGGGAGGGGTTGGACTTCAGAGCTGAGACCAGAGAAGAACAGCTGATCTCTGACAAACTGCAGCCCTTCAACCTGAGTTAATAATAAAAGATGTGACTTTAGGAGACAAAGTTCCTGCTTGAAAGTGTTCAATGTTTCATCATCTGTTCAGAGCTGAAGGTTTAGAAAGTAGAAGTTTAGAAAATGAAAGTCAAACAGCTGAACCAACAGGAAGCAGCTTCACAACAGTCAAATACAAACAGTGACAAGATTTAATGAGAAAATGAAACACTGTAAAAAACCTGAACTGACTCAAACTGTCAACATTGTGATTTGAACACATCAGAAATAACCAAACAGCAGAGTCAGCCAAACTTTATTTCTATCTCTGATTCTGCCACATATGAACTCCTGTATAACAATCTGAGCTCTGGCAGGTAAGTCCACTCTAAAACCAGTCAAACAGTCTACAAACAAGCTTCAGAAGTTCTACACAGAAAATCTAACTCATCATTAATGATATATTTGAAGAAACATGAACAGCTGAATGTGGAAATCATACTTAACCCTCCTATTATCCTCGGGGTCAATATGACCACATCCAATTTTTATCATTCAAATAATATTAGTTGACTTTTTTTTTTTTGGCTTCATATTTCATGACTTTTCCAAATTTGATGGTAAAAATTGATTAAGCATAAAATTATCATGAAGACATTTTTCAATGTGCTGAACACATATTGCACACATTGGTATTCCTCTGGGGTCAATTTGACCCCAAGCTGTTTCAGCTGTGTAAAACTGGTCTGCCTGTGTGTGACCCATGTGTGACCTAACATTCCCACACCTATAGGTGCAGAATTGATACTTTTAAGTTGATACATGACATGGGGGGTATGAATGTGTGTGTGTGTGTAGAACGTGCTGTGGAGGGCAGGGTTTTCCCCGTCAAAGACATTGGTAGTTCATTCAAAATAAGGGAGGAGCAAACACATAAAAGCTTGCTGTCTATCCAAATCATTCCTCATTGTGCTGTGTATACTGCAGTCTGCACGCTCTCTCTCTCTCTCTCTCTCTCTCTCTCTCTCTCCCCCTCTCTCCCTCCCTCCCTTGAAAATGGGCTCTGGGAAAAGGTTTACTGTCAGTGATGTTGGAACAGCTCTTTGACAGTGAAAGTCACACAGAGGATTGTGTTGAGGAGGACCCTGATTTGGAGCCATTGTCATCTGATGGGAATGAGAGTGTTGACCCTCCTGTTGTCACTCAACCACCAGCGACACGATCCCCTCCAAAATGAAAATATGGTCCCTTTCTCCACTTCAACAGCAGGATGGACTTAGTGCTGCTAATATTATCAAAACGGTTCCAGGCCCAACCAGATATGCAGTCAGTCGTATTGAAGATGGGGACACTTGGGAAGACTTGGATGTAGTTGACTTGGAAGCTTACATTGGCCTGCTCATTTTGGCAGGAGTTTACAAATCAAAAGGTGAAGCAAGCAAGCCTTTGGAACGCTGAGACTGGAAAGGCAATATTTCCAGCCACCATGTCTCTGAAGACATTCCAAGTTTTGTCCCGTGTCATACGCTTTGATGACAAACAAACAAGGCACGGCCGAGTTGTACATTGTATGAATTACATGAATTACATTGTACCAGTACATTGTATGAATGTAGTGGAATGATGATTAGCATTTGCATTAAAAAGACAATACTTTGATATATTTAAATAAATTGCTGGTTAAGCTCCTTGATTCCTGGACTGTGCGAACATCCAGACAGGTACGCCTACCCAACTGCAACCTTGAGGACGAAACGAGCTTGAAGAAAAAGGGGAGAGGAAGCTTTGATATGCGAGTGGAGGGGAACCACAACATCTGTGCCGTCAAATGGTACAACAACAGAGCAGTCACACGTGTTTTCTCCTTTGCTGGACCAGACACTGTGCAGAAGATTCAGCCCCGGGACAAAGACACCAAAACCATAACTGAAGCTGAGAGGCCTTACATTGCTGGTACCTGTAACATATAGATGGGGGGGATTTGTTGGACTCATTTGCATCAAAATACAAGTTCCCCATGAATTCTCACCACTGGCACATTTACATGGTCTGGAACAGCATCATCCTGCTGGATCTGACAATCTGTTTGATATTCAGACTAAATTGGTATTTGGCTGAAATGTCCCAAACTGAACCAATAGAGCCATGTTACATGTGGATGATGTCATTCTGTTGGCTAAGAAAGAAAAAATGTTCACATTATGCTGAACATTGTTCCAAAACGGTGCTGGAAGTGGAGACTAATGGAGAACCAAGACAAAACACAAGTGGAGCATTTTAGGCCAAGTTGAATGTTGTTAATCTTGGGACAGTAATGTTGTCCTACACTGATCAGTATAAATGTCCTGACGTTGGACCAACACATGACATTTAACCCAGCTGTCAGTGTTTTAGCTCAGTCTGCAGGTAGAGCCCTGAACAAGTCTGAACACTGTGCTCATCTGGGAGTTCATACTTTCACTCTGTTCTATAGTGTGTGTGTGTGTGTGTGTGTGTGTGTGTGTGTGTGTGTGTCAGACGATGCTTCTGCTGTCTGGGGATTCTGTGAATATTCTCTTTGTAATACTCAGCATCATAGAGCTATTGGTTATCTTACAGCAGTACACAAATGGACCTCAGTGTTGGCTCTTCATGGTGATTTGGGTTGGGAGCCCTCGAGTATCAGACATAAGAGACAAATGCTCCAGCTGCGGAACAGATCTGTGAAGCTGCCTGATCATAGAATTACTAAAAAGATATTTCATTCTGACACTTTGCATCACCATCCCTGGGCCAGTGAGATGAAATAAATATTCTATATGAGTGATTTATGAAATCTTTCTTCATTTGTGCTGCTCGTGTGATTATTGACTTTTTCTTTGCAAAGAAAATAAAAACTTGTCGGCCAGAAAAAGTCTCTATTTCATTCTTCACCAGCAGCAGAGAATTTCCACAACAGAAATGACACACAAATGTGTCTACAGTAGTGGACTAACAATGGTCAGTGGAACTCCTCTAATGGGCTGTTGTCACAAGGAGCTTTGTGAACACTCCTACAGAGGTTAAATACCTGGGTCCAACTCCACTGTCTGTCAGACTAGTGAGGACTGATGAACTGATGAAGCCCCTGAGATAAGAGGCCAAACATCTTCTTAGACAAACCTCAGTGCAGTTGCTTTCAATTCGAAACGCAAATAAATAAATAAAATTAACTACAGACTAAAATCTGCATATTAACACACAAAGAGTCATTAATATATAATGTTACCCTAAAAATATGTTTTCCAAAGTTACTTTCAAACCATTTAACAGTTTAAATTTTCAAACCTGAAGAGGATTTTCCTTCAGAAATATAAACCTGTCTGCAGGTCAGAGTCACCACAACTGTAACATCATATTAATCTGAGAGCAGAAATAAAACATGAGTCTGACCTCAGAGTCTCCAGTCTGCAGTGAGGACTCTTCAGAAAACCACACAGATCCTTCAGTCCTGAATCCTTCAGGTTGTTGTGACACAGGTCCAGTTTTCTGAGATGGGAGGGGTTGGACTTCAGAGCTGAGACCAGAGAAGAACAGCTGATCTCTGACAAACTGCAGCTCACCAACCTGAGTAAAGAATAAAAGATGTGACTTTAGGAGACAAAGTTCCTGCTTGAAAGTGTTCAATGTTTCATCATCTGTTCAGAGCTGAAGGTTTAGAAAGTAGAAGTTTAGAAAATGAAAGTCCAACAGCTGAAACACATAGAACTGAGCTCTGGCAGGTAAGTCCACTCTAAAACCAGTTGAAACAGTCTGCAAACAAGCTGCAAAGGTTCTACACAGAAAACCAAACTTATCATGAATTATATATTTGAGGAAACATGAACAGCTGAATGTGGAAATCATACTTAACCCTCCTATTATCCTTCAGGTCAATTTGACCACATTCAATTTTTATCATTCAAAAAATATTAGTTGACTGTTTTTTTTTTTTTGCTTCGTATTTCATGACTTTTCCAAATTTGATGGTAAAAATTGATTAAGCATAAAATTATCATGAAGACATTTTTCAATGTGCTGAACTCATATTGCACACATTGGTATTCCTCTGGGGTCAATTTGACCCCAAGCTGTTTCAGCTGTGTAAAACTGGTCTGCCTGTGTGTGACCCATGTGTGACCTAACATTCCCACACCTATAGGTGCAGAATTGATACTTTTAAGTTGATACATGACATGGGGGGTATGAATGTGTGTGTGTGTAGAACGTGCTGTGGAGGGCAGGGTTTTCCCTGTCAAGGACATTGCTAGTTCATTCAACATAAGGGAGGAGCAAACACATAAAAGCTTGCTGTCTATCCAAATCATTCCTCATTGTGCTGTGTATACTGCAGTCTGCACGCTCTCTCTCTCTCTCTCTCTCTCTCTCTCTCTCTCTCACTGTGCAGAAGATTCAGCCCCAGGACAAACACACCAAAACCATAACTGAAGCTGAGAGGCCTTACATTGCTGGTACCTGTAACATATAGTTGGGGGGGATTTGTTGGACTAATTTGCATCAAAATACAAGTTCCCCATGAAATCCCACCACTGGCACATTTACATGGTCTGGCACAGCATCATCCTGCTGGATCTGATAATCTGTTTGATATTCAAACTAAAATGGTATTATGACTGAAATTTCCCAAACTGAACCAATAGAGCCATGTTACATGTGGATGATTTCATTCTGCTGGCTAAGAAAGAAAAAATTTTCACATTATGCTGAAAATTGTTCCAAAACGGTGCTGGAAGTGGAGACTAATGGAGAACCAAGACAAAACACAAGTGGTGAATTTTAGGCCAAGTTGAATGTTGTTAATCTTGGGACAGTACTGCTGTCCTACACTGATCAGTGTAAATGTCCTGACGTTGGACCAACACATGACATTTAACCCAGCTGTCAGTGTTTTAGCTCAGTCTGCAGGTAGAGCCCTGAACAAGTCTGAACACTGTGCTCATCTGGGAGTTCATACTTTCACTCTGTTCTATAATGTGTGTGTGTGTGTGTGTGTGTGTGTGTGTGTGTGTGTGTGTGTGTGTGTGTGTGTGTGTGTGTGTGTGTGTGTGTGTCAGATGATGCTTCTGCTGTCTGGGGATTCTGTGAATATTCTCTTTGTAATACTCAGCATCATAGAGCTATTGGTTATCTTACAGCAGTACACAAATGGACCTCAGTGTTGGCTCTTCATGGTGATTTGGGTTGGGAGCCCTCGAGTATCAGACATAAGAGACAAATGCTCCAGCTGAGGAACAGATCTGTGAACTGCCTGATCATAGAATTACTAAAAAGATATTTCATTCTGACACTTTGCATCACCATCCCTGGGCCAGTGAGCTGAAATAAATATTCTATATGAGTGATTTATGAATTCTTTCTTCATTTGTCCTGCTCGTGTGATGATTGACTTTTTCCTTGCAAAGAAAATAAAAACTTGTCGGCTGGAAAAATTCTATTTCATTCTTCACCAGCAGCAGAGAATTTCCACAACAGAAATGACACAAATGTATCTACAGTAGCGGACTAACAATGGTCAGTGGAACTCCTCTAATGGGCTGCTGTCACAAGGAGCTTTGTGAACACTCCTACAGAGGTTAAATACCTGAGTCCAACTCCACTGTCTGTCAGACTAGTGAGGACTGATGAACTGATGAAGCCCCTGAGATAAGAGGCAAAACATCTTCTTAGACAAACCTAAGTGCAGTTCCTTTCAATTCAACACGTAAATAAATAAATAAAATTAACTACAGACTAAAATCTGCATATTAACACACAAAGAGTCATTAATATATAATGTTACCCTAAAAATATGTTTTCCAAAGCTACTTTCAAACCATTTAACAGTTTAAATGTTCAAACCTGAAGAGGATTTTCCCTCAGAAATATAAACCTGTCTGCAGGTCAGAGTCACCACAACTGTAACATCATATTAATCTGAGAGCAGAAATAAAACATGAGTCTGACCTCAGAGTCTCCAGTCTGCAGTGAGGACTCTTCAGAAAACCCCACAGATCCTTCAGTCCTGAATCCTTCAGGTACCAGTTCTGACTCAGGTCCAGTTCTCTGAGATGGGAGGGGTTGGACTTCAGAGCTGAGACCAGAGAAGAACAGCTGATCTCTGACAATCTGCAGTTCATCAACCTGAGTAAAGAATAAAAGATGTGACTTTAGGAGACAAAGTTCCTGCTTGAAAGCGTTCAATGTTTCATCATCTGTTCAGAGCTGAAGGTTTAGAAAGTAGAAGTTTAGAAAATGAAAGTCCAACAGCTGAAACACATAGAACTGAGCTCTGGCAGGTAAGTCCACTCTAAAACCAGTCGAAACAGTCTGCAAACAAGCTGCAAAAGTTCTACACAGAAAACCAAACTTATCATGAATTATATATTTGGAGAAACATGAACAGCTGAATGTGGAAATCATACTTAACCCTCCTATTATCCTTCAGGTCAATTTGACCACATTCAATTTTTATCATTCAAAAAATATTAGTTGACTGTTTTTTTTTTTTTTGCTTCGTATTTCATGACTTTTCCAAATTTGATGGTAAAAATTGATTAAGCATAAAATTATCATGAAGACATTTTTCAATGTGCTGAACACATATTGCACACATTGGTATTCCTCTGGGGTCAATTTGACCCCAAGCTGTTTCAGCTGTGTAAAACTGGTCTGCCTGTGTGTGACCCATGTGTGACCCAACATTCCCACACCTATAGGTGCAGAATTGATACTTTTAAGTTGATACATGACATGGGGGGTATGAATGTGTGTGTGTGTAGAACGTGCTGTGGAGGGCAGGATTTTCCCCGTCAAGGACATTGGTAGTTCATTCAAAATAAGGGAGGAGCAAACACATAAAAGCTTGCTGTCTATCCAAATCATTCCTCATTGTGCTGTGTATACTGCAGTCTGCAATCTCTCTCTCTCTCTGAGAGACACTGTGCAGAAGATTCAGCCCCGGGACAAACACACCAAAACCATAACTGAAGCTGAGAGGCCTTACATTGCTGGTACCTGTAACATATAGATGGGGGGGATTTGTTGGACTCATTTGCATCAAAATACAAGTTCCCCATGAAATCCCACCACTGGCACATTTACATGGTCTGGCACAGCATCATCCTGCTGGATCTGACAATCTGTTTGATATTCAAACTAAAATGGTATTATGACTGAAATTTCCTAAACTGAACCAATAGAGCCATGTTACATGTGGATGATTTCATTCTGCTGGCTAAGAAAGAAAAAAATTTCACATTATGCTGAACATTGTTCCAAAACGGTGCTGGAAGTGGAGACTAATGGAGAACCAAGACAAAACACAAGTGGTGAATTTTAGGCCAAGTTGAATGTTGTTAATCTTGGGACAGTAATGCTGTCCTACACTGATCAGTATCAATGTCTTGGCCTGATGTTGGACCAACACATGACATTTAACCCAGCTGTCAGTGTTTTAGCTCAGTCTGCAGGTAGAGCCCTGAACAAGTCTGAACACTGTGCTCATCTGGGAGTTCATACTTTCACTCTGTTCTATAATGTGTGTGTGTGTGTGTGTGTGTGTGTGTGTGTGTGTGTGTGTGTGTGTGTGTGTGTGTGTGTGTGTGTGTGTGTGTCAGATGATGCTTCTGCTGTCTGGGGATTCTGTGAATATTCTCTTTGTAATACTCAGCATCATAGAGCTATTGGTTATCTTACAGCAGTACACAAATGGACCTCAGTGTTGGCTCTTCATGGTGATTTGGGTTGGGAGCTCTCGAGTATCAGACATAAGAGACAAATGCTCCAGCTGTGGAACAGATCTGTGAAGCTGCCTGATCATAGAATTACTAAAAAGATATTTCATTCTGACACTTTGCATCACCATCCCTGGGCCAGTGAGATGAAATAAATATTCTATATGAGTGATTTATGAAATCTTTCTTCATTTGTCCTGCTCGTGTGATGATTGACTTTTTCTTTGCAAAGAAAATAAAAACTTGTCGGCTGGAAAAAGTCTCTATTTCATTCTTAACCAGCAGCAGAGAATTTCCACAACAGAAATGACACACAAATGTATCTACAGTAGCGGACTAACAATGGTCAGTGGAACTCCTCTAATGGGCTGCTGTCACAAGGAGCTTTGTGAACACTCCTACAGAGGTTAAATACCTGGGTCCAACTCCACTGTCTGTCAGACTAGTGAGGACTGATGAACTGATGAAGCCCCTGAGATAAGAGGCAAAACATCTTCTTAGACAAACCTAAGTGCAGTTCCTTTCAATTCGACACGTAAATAAATAAATAAAATTAACTACAGACTAAAATCTGCATATTAACACACAAAGAGTCATTCATATATAATGTTACCCTAAAAATATGTTTTCCAAAGTTACTTTCAAACCATTTAACAGTTTAAATGTTCAAACCTGAAGAGGATTTTCCCTCAGAAATATAAACCTGTCTGCAGGTCAGAGTCACCACAACTGTGACATCACATTAATCTGAGAGCAGAAATAAAACATGAGTCTGACCTCAGAGTCTCCAGTCTGCAGTGAGGACTCTTCAGAAAACCACACAGATCCTTCAGTCCTGAATCCTTCAGGTCTGAATCCTTCAGGTCGTTCAGACTCAGGTCCAGTTCTCTGAGATGGGAGGGGTTGGACTTCAGAGCTGAGCCCAGAGAAGAACAACTGATCTCTGACAAACTGCAGTCCTTCAACCTGAGTAAAGAATAAAAGATGTGACTTTAGGAGACAAAGTTCCTGCTTGAAAGTGTTCAATGTTTCATCATCTGTTCAGAGCTGAAGGTTTAGAAAGTAGAAGTTTAGAAAATGAAAGTCCAACAGCTGAAACACATAGAACTGAGCTCCGGCAGGTAAGTCCACTCTAAAACCAGTCGAAACAGTCTGCAAACAAGCTGCAAAGGTTCTACACAGAAAACCAAACTTATCATGAATTATATATTTGAAGAAACATGAACAGTTGAATGTGGAAATCATACTTAACCCTCCTATTATCCTTCAGGTCAATTTGACCACATCCAATTTTTATCATTCAAAAAATATTAGTTGACTGTTTTTTTTTTTTTTTTGCTTCGTATTTCATGACTTTTCCAAATTTGATGGTAAAAATTGATTAAGCATAAAATTATCATGAAGACATTTTTCAATGTGCTGAACACATATTGCACACATTGGTATTCTTCTGGGGTCAATTTGGCCCCAAGCTGTTTCAGCTGTGTAAAACTGGTCTGCCTGTGTGTGACCCATGTGTGACCTAACATTCCCACACCTATAGGTGCAGAATTGATACTTTTAAGTTGATACATGACATGGGGGGTATGAATGTGTGTGTGTGTAGAACGTGCTGTGGAGGGCAGGGTTTTCCCTGTCAAGGACATTGGTAGTTCATTCAACATAAGGGAGGAGCAAACACATAAAAGCTTGCTGTCTATCCAAATCATTCCTCATTGTGCTGTGTATACTGCACTCTGCATTCTCTCTCTCTCTCTCTCTCTCTCTCTCTCTCTCTCTCTCACTGTGCAGAAGATTCAGCCCCGGGACAAACACACCAAAACCATAACTGAAGCTGAGAGGCCTTACATTGCTGGTACCTGTAACATATAGATGGGGGGGATTTGTTGGACTCATTTGCATCAAAATACAAGTTCCCCATGAAATCCCACCACTGGCACATTTACATGGTCTGGCACAGCATCATCCTGCTGGATCTGACAATCTGTTTGATATTCAAACTAAAATGGTATTATGACTGAAATTTCCTAAACTGAACCAATAGAGCCATGTTACATGTGGATGATTTCATTCTGCTGGCTAAGAAAGAAAAAAATTTCACATTATGCTGAACATTGTTCCAAAACGGTGCTGGAAGTGGAGACTAATGGAGAACCAAGACAAAACACAAGTGGTGAATTTTAGGCCAAGTTGAATGTTGTTAATCTTGGGACAGTAATGCTGTCCTACACTGATCAGTATAAATGTCTTGGCCTGATGTTGGACCAACACATGACATTTAACCCAGCTGTCAGTGTTTTAGCTCAGTCTGCAGGTAGAGCCCTGAACAAGTCTGAACACTGTGCTCATCTGGGAGTTCATACTTTCACTCTGTTCTATAATGTGTGTGTGTGTGTGTGTGTGTGTGTGTGTGTGTGTGTGTGTGTGTGTGTGTGTGTGTGTGTGTGTGTGTGTCAGATGATGCTTCTGCTGTCTGGGGATTCTGTGAATATTCTCTTTGTAATACTCAGCATCATAGAGCTATTGGTTATCTTACAGCAGTACACAAATGGACCTCAGTGTTGGCTCTTCATGGTGATTTGGGTTGGGAGCCCTCGAGTATCAGACATAAGAGACAAATGCTCCAGCTGTGGAACAGATCTGTGAAACTGCCTGATCATAGAATTACTAAAAAGATATTTCATTCTGACACTTTGCATCACCATCCCTGGGCCAGTGAGCTGAAATTAATATTCTGTATGAGTGATTTATGAAATCTTTCTTCATTTGTCCTGCTCGTGTGATGATTGACTTTTTCTTTGCAAAGAAAATAAAAACTTGTCGGCTGGAAAAAGTCTATTTCATTCTTCACCAGCAACAGAGAATTTCCACAACAGAAATGACACATAAATGTGTCTACAGTAGTGGACTAACAATGGTCAGTGGAACTCCTCTAATGGGCTGTTGTCACAAGGAGCTTTGTGAACACTCCTACAGAGGTTAAATACCTGGGTCCAACTCCACTGTCTGTTAGACTAGTGAGGACTGATGAACTGATGAAGCCCCTGAGATAAGAGGCCAAACATCTTCTTAGACAAACGTAAGTGCAGTTGCTTTCAATTCAACACGTAAATAAATAAATAAAATTAACTACAAACTAAAATCTGCATATTAACACACAAAGAGTCATTAATATATAATGTTACCCTAAAAATATGTTTTCCAAAGTTACTTTCAAACCATTTAACAGTTTAAATGTTCAAACCTGAGGAGGATTTTCCCTCATAAATATAAACCTGTCTGCAGGTCAGAGTCACCACAACTGTAACATCATATTAATCTGAGAGCAGAAATAAAACATGAGTCTGACCTCAGAGTCTCCAGTCTGCAGTGAGGACTCTCCAGAAAACCACACAGATCCTTCAGTTTTGAATCAGCCAGGTACCAGTTCTGACTCAGGTCCAGTTCTCTGAGATGGGAGGGGTTGGACTTCAGAGCTGAGCCCAGAGAAGAACAGCTGATCTCTGACAAACTGCAGTTCTCCAACCTGAGTAAAGAATAAAAGATGTGACTTTAGGAGACAAAGTTCCTGCTTGAAAGCGTTCAATGTTTCATCATCTGTTCAGAGCTGAAGGTTGAAAGTAGAAGTTTAGAAAATGAAAGTCCAACAGCTGAAACACATAGAACTGAGCTCTGGCAGGTAAGTCCACTCTAAAACCAGTTGAAACAGTCTGCAAACAAGCTGCAAAGGTTCTACACAGAAAACCAAACTTATCATGAATTATATATTTGGAGAAACATGAACAGCTGAATGTGGAAATCATACTTAACCCTCCTATTATCCTTCAGGTCAATTTGACCACATCCAATTTTTATCATTCAAAAAATATTAGTTGACTGTTTTTTTTTTTTGCTTCGTATTTCATGACTTTTCCAAATTTGATGGTAAAAATTGATTAAGCATAAAATTATCATGAAGACATTTTTCAATGTGCTGAACACATATTGCACACATTGGTATTCTTCTGGGGTCAATTTGACCCCAAGCTGTTTCAGCTGTGTAAAACTGGTCTGCCTGTGTGTGACCCATGTGTGACCTAACATTCCCACACCTATAGGTGCAGAATTGATACTTTTAAGTTGATACATGACATGGGGGGTATGAATGTGTGTGTGTGTAGAACGTGCTGTGGAGGGCAGGGTTTTCCCCGTCAAGGACATTGGTAGTTCATTCAAAATAAGGGAGGAGCAAACACATAAAAGCTTGCTGTCTATCCAAATCATTCCTCATTGTGCTGTGTATACTGCAGTCTGCATTCTCTCTCTCTCTCTGAGAGACACTGTGCAGAAGATTCAGCCCCGGGACAAACACACCAAAACCATAACTGAAGCTGAGATGCCTTACATTGCTGGTACCTGTAACATATAGATGGGGGGGGATTTGTTGGACTCATTTGCATCAAAATACAAGTTCCCCATGAAATCCCACCACTGGCACATTTACATGGTCTGGCACAGCATCATCCTGCTGGATCTGATAATCTGTTTGATATTCAAACTAAAATGGTATTATGACTGAAATTTCCCAAACTGAACCAATAGAGCCATGTTACATGTGGATGATTTCATTCTGCTGGCTAAGAAAGAAAAAAATTTCACATTATGCTGAAAATTGTTCCAAAACGGTGCTGGAAGTGGAGACTAATGGAGAACCAAGACAAAACACAAGTGGTGAATTTTAGGCCAAGTTGAATGTTGTTAATGTTGGGACAGTAATGCTGTCCTACACTGATCAGTATAAATGTCTTGGCCTGATGTTGGACCAACACATGACATTTAACCCAGCTGTCAGTGTTTTAGCTCAGTCTGCAGGTAGAGCCCTGAACAAGTCTGAACACTGTGCTCATCTGGGAGTTCATACTTTCACTCTGTTCTATAATGTGTGTGTGTGTGTGTGTGTGTGTGTGTGTCAGATGATGCTTCTGCTGTCTGGGGATTCTGTGAATATTGTCTTTGTAATACTCAGCATCATAGAGCTATTGGTTATCTTACAGCAGTACACAAATGGACCTCAGTGTTGGCTCTTCATGGTGATTTGGGTTGGGAGCCCTCGAGTATCAGACATAAGAGACAAATGCTCCAGCTGTGGAACAGATCTGTGAAACTGCCTGATCATAGAATTACTAAAAAGATATTTCATTCACCATCCCTGGGCCAGTGAGCTGAAATTAATATTTTATTCAAGTGATTTATGAAATCTTTCTTCATTTGTCCTACTCGTGTGATGATTGACCTTTTCTTTGCAAAGAAAAGAAAAATTTGTCGGCCGGAAAAAGTCTCTATTTCATTCTTCACCAGCAGCAGAGAATTTCCACAACAGAAAAGACACACAAATGTGTCTACAGCAGTGGACTAACAATGGTCAGTGGAACTCCTCTAATGGGCTGTTGTCACAAGGAGCTTTGTGAACACTCCTACAGAGATTAAATACCTGGGTCCAACTCCACTGTCTGTCAGACTAGTGAGGACTAGTCAGACCGATGGGTTGAACTGATGAAGCCCCTGAGATAAGAGGCCAAACATCTTCTTAGACAAACCTAAGTGCAGTTTCTTTCAATTCAACACGCAAATAAATAAATAAATGAAAAAACCACAAACTACAATCTGCATATTAACATACATATATTCATTAATATATGATGTCCCCTTTCAGAAATGCAAAATTGATTGATAAACTGGTTGCAATTAAAATGTAATTTTCAAATTAATAGAAATCTGTTTTCCAAAGTTAATTTCGAACCATTTAACAGTTTAAATGTTAAAAACCTGAAGAGGATTTTCCCTCAAATATAAACCTGTCTGCAGGTCAGAGTCACCACAACTGTCACATCATATTAATCTGAGAGCAGAAATAAAACATGAGTCTGACCTCAGAGTCTCCAGTCTACAGTGAGGACTCTTCAGAAAACCACACAGATCCTTCAGTCCTGAATCCTGCAGGTCGTTCTGATTCAGGTCCAGTTCTCTGAGATGGGAGGGGTTGGACTTCAGAGCTGAGACCAGAGAAGAACAGCTGATCTCTGACAAACTGGAGTTGTCAAATCTGAATAAGGAATAAAAGATGCAGATAAAATCATTGATAATCAGTCAGAAATGTTCAGAAGACTTTAAAGTAAAGTGCCACCACATTCTGTCTGGATGTTTGATAGATATATACTTTTATTTATCCCAGTCTGGGAAATTGCTGTGAAACAGCAGCATTACACACATATATCAACCAACTTAGAGGGATAGAAACATATACAGTCAAGATAAAATATATGCAGTAAACATAAAAATAATGAATATAATAAAAAATATCGAAGTGTTTTAGTGTAATTGTCATTTCAGCCACTGGAGGCTGAAGTTCAGCAGCTCCTCACTCCAAAACAAAGTGATTCCCTCAGCTGACCTGCGGCTGCAGTGGAATACAGGACATACTTGTGTGTAGGAATACAGCAGTTGGCTGCTTCATAAATATGTGGCAGCAAAGGAAAGTTAGTTATTAGGCAATTAGATTCAGCGGTGGATTAAAGATCTACCACAGTGGACTGACCTCAGAGTCTCCAGTCTGCAGTCTGGACTCTCCACAAGATCACGCAGCTCCTTCACATCTGGATCCTGCAGGAGGTTTCCTCTCAGGTCCAGTTCTCTGAGATGGGAGGGGTTGGACTTCAGAGCTGAGGCCAGAGAAGAACAGCTGATCTCTGACAACCAACAGCATCTCAACCTGAAAAAGAACAAATCAAATTCAGCTTTTGGAAAAGAATGGCAACTTTTATCATCATCAACAACAACAACAACAACAACAACAACAATAATAATAATAATAATAATAATAATAAGAGTAATTGAAAAACTAGAAACATAGAATAATTTTTTGATCAAAATTGAATAAATTCTCCTTCAATGTGAAAATCATTTCTGGATTGAAGATAAAAAATCTACAACAAGCTCTGACCAACCTCAGAGTCTCCAGTCTACAATCTGGACTCTTCAGAAAACCACACAGATCCTTCAGTCCTGAATCCTGCAGGTCATTGTTGTGACTCAGGGCCAGCTCTCTGAGATGGGAGGGGTTGGACTTCAGAGCTGAGACCAGAGAAGAACAGCTGATCTCTGACAAACTGCAGCTCTCCAACCTGAATAAGGAATTAAAAAAATATGATCAAATCATTGATAATCAATCAGAAATGTCCTCATCAATGATCTTTGTGTTATTGTGGGTCATCATCTTGTCGCTACACACATCACCCAAACAGCAGCACAACATTCATCCACCTGTTCATGTCACCACAGGTTGATGAGCTGCTGCTGACCTCAGGACAGACTGAATTAGATCAGACTTTAAATATCCAGTCCTGATTCAGGACTGAGGTCTCCCTTGGTCCTGGTCTGTGTCTGGGGATCAAACATGTGAAACCAACTGGTTGGTTCCTGTCAGACTTTTTCTTATTAACACATGAAACAAGTAAATTGAAAGTGTGAAAACAACGACGACTATAAAGACAAGAACAACCGCAACAACAATAATGATAAAACTGAACCTGGAGAATCAGTCAGTCAGAAAGAAGAATACTGGAAACATGAAACAACTATTTAAAAGTATGTTGATCCAAAATGAATGAACTTAAGTTCTATGCAGATATAATTCTGGATTAAAAATAAAAGTTCCACAACAATAACTGAACCGACCTCAGAGTCTCCAGTCTGCAGTGAGGAATCTCCAGAAAACCACACAGATCCTTCAGTCCTAAAACCTTCAGGTTGTTGTGACTCAGGTCCAGTTCTCTGAGATGGGAGGGGTTGGACTTCAGAGCTGAGACCAGAGAAGAACAGCTGATCTCTGACAAACTGCAGCTCTCCAACCTGAATAAGGAATTAAAAAAATATGATCAAATCATTGATAATCAATCAGAAATGTCCTCATCAATGATCTTTGTGTTATTGTGGGTCATCATCTTGTCGCTACACACATCACCCAAACAGCAGCACAACATTCATCCACCTGTTCATGTCACCACAGGTTGATGAGCTGTTGCTGACCTCAGGACAGACTGAACTAGATCAGACTTTAAATATCCAGTCCTGATCCAGGACTGAAGTCTCCCTTGGTCCTGGTCTGTGTCTGGGGATCAAACATGTGAAACCAACTGGTTGGTTCCTGTCAGACTTTTCCTTATTAACACATGAAACAAGTATATTGAAGGTGTGAAAACGATGACGACTATAAAGACAAGAACAACTGCAACAACAATAATGATAAAACTGAACCTGGAGAATCAGTCAGTCAGAAAGAAGAATACTGGAAACATGAAACAACTATTTAAAAGTATGTTGATCCAAAATGAATGAACTTAAGTTCTATGCAGATTTAATTCTGGATTAAAAATAAAAGTTCCACAACAATAACTGAACTGACCTCAGAGTCTCCAGTCTGCAGTGAGGAATCTTCAGAAAACCACACAGATCCTTCAGGTCTGAATCCATCAGGTCGTTCCCACTCAGGTCCAGTTCTCTGAGATGGGAGGGGTTGGACTTCAGAGCTGAGACCAGAGAAGAACAGCTGATCTCTGACAAACTGCAGTTCATCAACCTGAGTAAAGAATAAAAGATGTGACTTTAGGAGACAAAGTTCCTTCTCGATAGTGTTCAATGTTTCATCATCTGTTCAGAGCTGAACGTTTAGAAAGTAGAAGTTTAGAAAATTAAAGTCAGACAGCTGAACCAACAGGAAGCAGCTTCAAAACAGTCAAATACAAACAGTGACAAGATTTAAAGAGAAAATAAAACAACATTGTGATTTTAACACATCAGAAATAACCAAACAGCAGAGTCAGCCAAACTTTATTTCTATCTCTGATTCTGACACATATGAACTCCTGTATAACAATCTGAGCTCTGGCAGGTAAGTCCACTCTAAAACCAGTCAAACAGTCTACAAACAAGCTGCAGAATTTCTGGACAGAAAACCAAACTCATCATTAAGATATTTGGAAGATGAAATGTCTTGGCCTGATGTTGGACCAACACATGACATTTAACCCAGCTGTCAGTGTTTTAGCTCAGTCTGCAGGTAGAGCCCTGAACAAGTCTGAAGACTGTGCTCATCTGGGAGTTCATACTTTCACTCACTGGGAGCCCTCGAGTATCAGACATAAGAGACAAATGCTCTAGTTCTGGAACAGATCTGTGAAGCTGCCTGATCATAGAATTACTAAAAAGATATTTCATCACCATCCCTGGGCCAGTGAGCTGAAATTAATATTCTATATGAGTGATTTATCTTATATATTCATTCATAAACTATCTTGTGATATTACAGATATTATAAACAAACTGTTCCTAAAGCAGATAGATAAATGGTCTCTGGATGTTTGGAGAACCAAAAATGAAGAACCTACTGTCTTAATAAGAACACTGTTATGACCTTTGGTCTTTTGCATATATTGTTGTTTGCCCTTGTTGGCTGGTTCTCCTCCTTAAAAGGGAAGTTTTCCTGTACTGGGGTGATTCAAAAGAATTTTGTGATCTCGTACTTCCTGCTCCCAACTTTAGATCATGCTGGGCTGTGCTGTGTTTTCCTTTGTGTTAAAGAACTGTTGTTGTTTTTTTTTTCATCAGTACTGTTTTGTTTTCTTTGTTTAGCTGTTTTAGCTGCAACACTTTGTTTTTTTTTTTTTTTTGGGCCAGGTCTTATTTCAAACCATACTTGATTATGATTAAAACACAGAGGTAAAAAAAAAAAAACACTAGAGCAACACAACAGCCTAACCACAAAAGCACCGATTAAAATAAAGACACAGTTACACAAACGCTTCAATGTTCAACCAGGTTCATTCATCCACAGAGCATCATATCAGCAGTCCACTCAACCTCTGGTGTCTTTGAGCCCCTTAAATATTTTCCTGAATGAGAACTCCATCATCACCACTGTAACAGATGTCGAAAGCAGCAGAAAGGTTGTGTCCTCTGCCCTAAAAGTAAATGATCCTCAGTGAACATAGAAGTCACCAGGATGACCCAGAATGACTGAGCAACATGTTTGTGTGTTTGATTTGTTTCACTTTTTGTGTTCTCCAGGTGGTCAATCAAATCAGTAATTCATTATGCAGCATGAAGCTGCAGACATGTTCAGTTAATTTTACCTGATTTAAACAAAAATCGTAAAAATATATAAGTGGTAGTAAATTTTTGACCTGAGAGTTTCCACCTCACAGTGTGGACTCTCCAGTTCAGACAGCAGCTTCACTCCTGAATCCTGCAGGTTGTTGTTACTCAGGTCCAGATCTCTCAGACTAGAGGACTGGGAGCTGAGGACTGAGGACAGAGCTTCACAGCTTCTCTCTGAGAGGTTACAGCTGCTCAATCTGAGGAGGAATTAACATAAAATGAAAAAAAAAAAGTGCACTCGGTATTACAGGAATATCACGTTAACTATTAATACAGTTATAAACTAACCTGAGTCCTTTCAGCTGACAGTGTGGACTCTTCAGTCCAGCAGACAGCAACTTCACTCCTGAATCCTGCAGGTTGTTGTTACTCAGGTCCAGATCTCTCAGACTAGAGGACTGGGAGCTGAGGACTGAGGACAGAGCTTCACAGTTTCTGTCTGAGAGGTTACAGCTGCTCAATCTGAAGAGGAATTAACATAAAGTGAAAAAAAAGTGCACTCGGTATTACAGGAACATCACGTTAAATATTAATACAGTTATAAACTAACCTGAGTACTTTCAACTGACAGTGTGGACTCTTCAGTCCAGCAGACAGCAGCTTCACTCCTGAATCCTGCAGGTTGTTGTTACTCAGGTCCAGATCTCTCAGACTAGAGGACTGGGAGCTGAGGACTGAGGACAGAGCTTCACAGTTTCTGTCTGAGAGGTTACAGCTGCTCAATCTGAGGAGGAATTAACATAAAATGAAAAAAAAAGTGCACTCGGTATTACAGGAATATCACGTTAAATATTAATACAGTTATGAACTAACCTGAGTACTTTCAACTGACAGTGTGGACTCTTCAGTCCAGCAGACAGCAGCTTCACTCCTGAATCCTGCAGGTTGTTGTTACTCAGGTCCAGATCTCTCAGACTAGAGGACTGGGAGCTGAGGACTGAGGACAGAGCTTCACAGCTTCTGTCTGAGAGATTACAGCCACTCAGTCTGAAGAAGAAGCAGCAAAACAAGAGAAAATGATTTCAAAAATGTGTTCTTGGTTTGAGCAAATAAAAAGATTTAGTTGATCTTGTTGGATTTATTTGCACATACAGAGCTTTGTTGGAGGCTTTGACCACTGGCAGCAGCCTCAGAAGAGCCTCCTCTGAAGCAGAGTATTTCTTCAGGTCAAACACGTCCAGATCTTTTTCTGATGACAGTAAGATGAAGACCAGAGCTGACCATTGAGCAGGAGACAGTTTATCTGTGGAGAGACGTCCTGATCTCAGGGACTGTTGGATCTCCTCCACCAGAGAACCATCATTCAGTTCATTCAGACAGTGAAACAGGTTGATACTTTTCTCTGGAGACAGATTCTTACTGATCTTTGTCTTGATGTACTGGACTGTTTTCTGATTGGTCTCTGAGCTACTTCCTGTCTGTGTCACCAGGCCTCGTAGGAGAGTTTGGTTGGTCTGCAGTGAAAGACCCAGAAGGAACCGGAGGAACAAGTCCAGGTGTCCATTTGGACTCTGTAAGGCCTCATCCACAGCACTCTGGTAGAGACATGTTGGTTTAGATCCAGTCCCTATGAATTTAAACCTTCGAGTTCTTGTTTGTTTTTCTGCCATCAGATTGACTCCAGAGTTGATGAAGGTCAGATGGACATGAAGAGCAGCCAGAAACTCCTGAACACTCAGATGGACGAAGCAGAAGACCTTGTCCTGGTACAGCCCTGTCTCCTCTTTGAAGATCTGTGTCAACACTCCTGAGTAAACTGATGCTGCTCTGATATCGATGCCACACTCTGTCAGGTCTGATTCATAGAAGATCAGGTTTCCTTTCTGCAGCTGCTCAAAAGCCAATTTTCCAAGAGACTTAATCATATTTCTGTTCTTTTTACTCCAGTGTGGATCTGAATAAGCTACTTCATCGTACTTGACATTCTTCACTTTGGACTGAACCACCAGGAAGTGGATGTACATCTCAGTCAGGGTCTTGGGCAGCTCTCCTCCCTCTCTGGTCTTCAACACCTCCTCCAGAACTGTAGCAGTGATCCAGCAGAAGACTGGGATGTGGCACATAATGTGGAGGCTTCGTGAGGTCTTGATGTGGGAGATGATCCTGCTGGCCTGCTTCTTTTGTCTGAACCGCTTCCTGAAGTACTCCTCCTTCTGGGGGTCATTGAACCCTCTCACCTCTGTCACCATGTCAACACACTGAGGAGGGATCTGATTGGCTGCTGCAGGTCGTGTGGTTATCCAGAGGCGAGCAGAGGGAAGCAGTTTCCCCCTGATGAGGTTTGTCAGCAGCACGTCCACTGAGGTGGACTCTGTAGGATCAGTCAGGACCTCAGTGTTGTGGAAGTCCAGAGGAAGTCGACACTCATCCAGACCATCAAACATGAACACAACCTGGAACTGATCAAAGCTGCAGATTCCTGCTTCTTTGGTTTCAGTGAAGAAGAGATGAAGAAGTTCCACCAAGCTGAACTTCTTCTCTTTCAGCACATTCAGCTCTCTGAAGGTGAAGGGGAATGTGAACTCTATGTCCTGGTTGGCTTTGTCTTCAGCCCAGTCCAGAGTGAACTTCTGTGTTAAGACGGTTTTCCCAATGCCAGCCACTCCCTTTGTCATCACTGTTCTGATTGGTTGGTCTCTTCCAGGTGGGGGTTTAAAGATGTCTTCTTGTCTGATGCTTGTTTCTGCTCTGTCCTGTTTCCTGGATGCTGTTTCAATCTGTCTGACCTCATGTTCCTCATTGACCTCTCCAGTCCCTCCCTCTGTGATGTAGAGCTCTGTGTAGATCTGATTCAGAAGGGTTGGCTTTCCTGCTTTAGAGATCCCCTCAAACACACACTGGAACTTCTTCTTCAGGCCAGATTTCAGTTTACGTTGACAAACTTGAACATGACTTTCTGAATGAACAAAAACAAATTAAATTAAAAAAATTCAAACTTCAAGATTGATGTTTACTTCTCTTAAGGAATAAGAATATCATCATATTTCTCTCTCCATCTCCTCAGACTTTAGTAAATGTCTAATTGATCCTTCATGTTAAATCCTCTTACTGCTCTGCAGACAGTCAGCCAGCTCCTCCTGCTTCATCCTCCTCAGGAAGTTCACTGTGATCTTCAGAAATGCCTCTCTGCTCCTCCTCTGCTCTTCATCCACCTCATCATCCTCATTCTTGATGAATTGTGGGTAATTTGGACTCAGACTCCTTTTGATTTTCTTCAGCTCGTTCTTCACAAAACAGACGATGTTCTCCTCCAGCAGCTGGAACACAATAACATCCTGTGTAAAGTTCACTCTCAGTATAAACTGATGGATCAAAGCATCAGATCATCAGTCAGCAGAGTTCAACTTTAGCTGCTGCTGTATCATCTGCTGCCACGTCTCTTTCCAGAGCTACACAGAAAGATTCAGACCTGCTGACTTCACTAAACTAACTTCACCTGTGTAACTTACTAAGTTACTAAGACTTTAGATTCTGACAACACAGAGATCCTGATCATCACATGAAGACCAAACTGATACAGCCCTTCAACACATCAACTTAGGAAGTGAAAATTCAGGGTATTAACTGTGACTGTGGCTGAAGATGGATCAGACCACCTGAACTAGTTCACTGATGAATTATTCCATCTTTAAACCCTGTAGAGACAGAGTCCATGGAGGTCCAGGACTGAATCTGATTAACTTTGGTCTTTGTTATTAAGTCGCAGCTGAAATTATCTAGAAAAAAAACTAAATATTGAACCTTACTTTCAGATTCACTGTAGATGAAGAAGAAGGAGCAGAAATGTTTTGTAAAAGTCTCCAACAGACCATATTCATACAGAACATATCTGTTGAGGCTGATGGATTATTGCTCTGTGGTGAACTACAACTCCCAGTCCTCTCCCACTCTCTCCCACCCCAAACCTGTTCAATCCCAATTCAACTCCTGTCTGTCACAGAGTAAAGCTCTACTGGTCTAAAGAGTGCAGCTTCAAACTCAAGTCTTTGTTGGTGTCTGTTGTAGTCACTGGATGAACATTTACACACCATAAATATGGAGTCCAGGTCTGTGTGATGATGTTTGTCAGACTGAACTCTGAGGAGAAAAGACACAAACACACAGTTTGTTCCAGGAGTTTTCTATGAACAGCAGAGAAACTGATAGACAAGCTTTGATACCTTTAATGAGTCAAACAACAACAAATGATCAGCTTTTACCTTTTTTCTTTGATAAAGTCATCCACAGACTGATCACTCTTCATGGAGACGCAGCTGGATACAGCAGACTGTTGTCCATCCTTAAAGTTAATAGGACGATTCATAGACCGATCACTCTTCATGGAGACGCAGCTGGATACAGCAGACTGTTGTCCTCCCTTAAAGTGAATTGGACGATCCAGAGACTGATCACTCTTCATGGACACACAGATCAGTTCAGGAGAATCCAGTCTTGACTTCTGGTTGCTAGAAGAAACAGAGTTGACATTAAAAGTATTAACCAAATAAATGGGCAGAAAATTATCAGTTTAAAATAAATCAGCCAAGTCCAGCTTTCACGAAAGTGAAGTATTTTGCATCGAGTGTTACTGACATGTGCAAGTCAACAATAATGATAATAAGAAGAAGACGAAGAAGAAGAAGAAATATCTCTCTACATGCAGGCGGCACAGCAGCATTATGGTTAGTGCTGTTACCTCACAACAGCCATGTCTGTATGTCTGAGTGTGACAGATTGTTTGTCTCTGTCTGTCTCTGTGTGTTGGCCCTGTGATGGACTGGTGAATATGACTGAACGAATCTCCACATCCTGGTTGAGTTCCAATGGAGACAAGGACAAACTAAACAGCAACAGTAAAAGTGATCTGAGTGCTGAGCTCTGACAGATGGACAGTTAGAGATCCTCATCTCACCTCTGAGCTTTGGTCTGACTCTCATGTTCCCCACACAGAGTGGGTTTAGATGTGAATGATCAGATTTTACCTTTTTTCTTTGATAAAGTCATCCATAGACTGATCACTCTTCATGGGCACACTTCTGGATACAGCAGACTGTTGTCCATCCTTAAAGAGAATAGGATGATCCATAGACCAATCACTCTTCATGGACACACAGCTCAGTTCAGGTGAATCTGGTCTTGACTTCTGGTTGCTAGACAAAACCAAAATTTTAATTAAAATAAATAACAAACAAGACACAGCATAACATGATCTGTTTAAATTAAAATAATATAGTCCAGCTTTCATTTGTATTACCACAAGTCACCAAGAATATTTTATTGTGTGATTTATTTTTCATCTTAATTTATGTATTTTCTATATTGGCAAAAAACAAAACCAGCAGCAGTGAAGGTTCAGGAGTAAAAACTCTAAGTGTCAGTGAGAGTGAATAATGATGGAGCAGTGATCTGAGTGCTGAGCTCTGACAGATGGACAGTTAGAGATCCTCATCTCACCTCTGAGCTTTGGTCTGACTCTCATGTTCCCCACACAGAGTGGTTTTAGAGGGAGGGGCTCCCTCCTCTCTGTCCTCACACTGATTCATAGCTGAGCCTCCACCTTCACACAAACACAACAAAAAGCTTCATTACAACAGGATTTATATCACAGGACACAATCAGCATTACTGTCACTAATACGTCATTAACTTAAGACTTTTACTCACAACAACAAACTGTTTGACTTTTCTCTCTCTGTGTTGATTTCAGTCAGATTGTGTTATAAACAGAGAACATTCCTGATTCATGTTAATACCAATCTTCAATGTTATACATTGGCATTAACACTAAATTTCAAACAAACTCAGATCACCATTTACTTAATTATTGAACCTTGACACAGTTATGATCACCATAGCTTGGCACATTTCGAGGTCTACAATTTTAATGATGTATATATAATGATTATATAATGATTAATTATATATATATATATATATATATATATATATATATTTATATATATATATAAATATATAATATATATATATATATATATATATATATATATATATATATATATATATAAATATATAATATATATATATATATATATATATATATATATATATATATATATATATATATTTATATATATAAAAAATAACAGTTACAACTAAACCAGTCTGATCTGTCAGTGATCGGCAAGTTTCAGAGAAATGTATCTCAGGTCTGATGGTGCTTCTTCTCTCTGTCCACTAGATGACTGACTGTAGGATGTGTTGCTGTGATTTAATTCATGTCACGTTATTGGGCAAACAACTTGACAATTTATAGATTTCCGTTTTGCCTCAAATGATTCACAACAATTAAAACAAGGAGTGCTGCTTTAAACCTTCAATGGCTTCACTGTGTCTGAAAGATACTCAAAATGTACAATCAACAGTCAGCAGTGAACAAATCATTCAGAGCCAACAACAACAATATAATTCTGAGTTTAACCAACAGATGGAGCCATCAGAAATCTGGATTTTTCCAGATTTTTCCATCATTTCAATATTGAATTCTAATTTCTGCTATTCACAAAGGTTTGTAACTGTCAAAGAGGACAATATCATATAATAAAGAGGAAAATGATGCAAAAACAAGACAAAACATAAATGTGCAGTCGCAAGTGTTTCTTAGTTTTTTGTCTTTTGTGTGTTTTTTTTTTGTTTGCTTCAACTTTAAACCAACATCTCTTTTCATCATCACCTTCTTCTCTACTGTCTCCAGTTTGAAAAACTCTCAACTTCCATGTCTTTTAGTTTTGTTATTAAAAAGCAACAGAACTGAATCAATTTTTTCAGGAGACACAGACCTTGAATATTGCATGTTTTCAATCAGTCTTCTCATGGATTAAAGTGATAAACAATAAAAAATATCTTCCTCAGGAAACAAACATGATGTGATGAAGTTCTACTATCTGTCCACTAGATGGTGATAAACAATGTGGGAACATTTCACACTAAATCAGTCACAGTGTGGAGAAATCAAACTGTTTGTGCTGAACAAACTGGTCATATTAAAGTGCTGCCTTTGTTTCTTATTGTTTCTAAATGTATTGGAAGACAAATGAACCGAGGAAACTGAAGTCAAACTGAGTTCAGAGGCCTCTTAGAGAGCTGACCAGTTCTGAGGAACCTCCATCAATAAACTCAGATTATAATCAAACTGCTGCCAAAAGTAACATAAAAATCTAAATCAACAAGTACAATGTGATCACAGTGATCCTGCTGATCAGAAATATACAGATTCTCACCTGCTGAACTCACTTCAGGTTGATTTACACACATTCCAGCTTTGTGTGTTCAGAAAATATGTAGCTGCTCGTTACTCATTACTCAACTAATTTTCTGAGAAACAAACAGGATGTGATGAAATTCTATTATCTGTCCACTAGATGGTGAAACCAACACACCCTCAACTGCCTGGTTTGCATTAAGTTTAGCATTTTCCTTTCGGAAAAATTTTATTATAGAATAAGTACGCAAATTAGAAGAAGCTCAATTTTACTGAAGAGGAAACAATGATTGATCAAACTGACAAAAGAAAACACTCATTTTTTGAAAGCCCAAGTTCTGACCTAAATGAAACAAGGTGAATGGCAGAAAGTAACTTTAGAAGAGAACACTGTTAGTCCTGAGAGACAGATTGTTGGGGAAATAAAAAAGAAGCAGTCTGATTGAGAGCTGCTGCCTATAAATTCATTACTGCTCACAACATTCGTGTGCGATGCTGCTGGAGGAGGAGAGGGGACCCTGCTGCTCTCTACACTGATGATCTATCCCAATCACACAGAATAATAATCTGACTGATGTAGATCATGCATGTTTCTGTTTATTTGTATAAAGATCCTTATCATCATTATAATTATTAAAGTGTACAGTGACATTTACTCAAGATAGAATTATATTCATTCTTATTAGAAAAAAATATATTCTATCACTTTTTTTGCCATGTTCTTCAACTCTTCAACAGCCCATCTCAGTTAGTTACTCTTCTCTATATATCTGACAAGGTCGCTGGTTGAAAATGATCATCATGGTCTCAGATATGAGCATCAAACTGTCAGTTTTCAAATAAAATTTGTAAATAATAATTCCTAAGTAATAGGTTTTCAAAAGTTGTTGATCAAAACACTTAGCAGCTCTGAACTTTCTGTATCAGGTAGATCCTTCATCCTTTGATACTATCAGACATTACGGTCTGTTCTCAGCTCAGCTGGAGTTTTTCTCTGTTCGTCAAAGTGAACTCTGACCTCCATGTCTCAGTGTCTCAGTGTTACAGAAGTCCACTGTGAGTCTTCGTCCCTCCACAGTCCACAGGGACAAACTGACAGTGAAATAATAATAATGTTAACACTCACCGGCCTCAGCCTTCAGTTTCCCTGCTTCTGCTCCGACAGCTTCAAAATGGAGGCTGAACTCTGAACACTTTCACATTCAGCTGCTGCGGTTACAGGAGGTATATAGCCCTGTGTGTGTGGGTGTGTGTGTTCTCTCTGTTGTGTGCTTGCATCCTGTGTTGTTAGTGTAACTGTGACATATTTAAATTTCCCTCCTTCATTTTTAAACATGTAACAGCTAAAGTGACCAGACGTCCCAAAAAAAATCGGGACAGTCTCGAAATTAAAGCAGTTGTCCTAAATCCCGAATCCTGCCCTGATTGTCCCAAAAATGACACTAGAGTAGAGTCTGGAGTTATTTCCTGATAAAACATTAAAAACTGATCTGATGGTTGAGTCCTCCTGCAGCCAGCTCCCTCCGATGATGAAAAGAGCGGAAGTCGCAGCCGCGAGAAGGAGTGATGAGACGTTGCAGTGCAGTCAGACAGTGTTGGAAAAGTTCCCTTTCTACATTAACTAGCTAATAGTTCAGTTTACAAATTTTAAAATGAACTAGTTCAGACCATGGTTTATGAAAGTTTGCATTAAATTATGTACACAGTGTGTGAGTGAGCGGTCACTGTTCTGCTGTTTTTCTGACATGTCCCGAATTTTACCCATTCTGAATTGGTCACGCTAGCCCAGGGACATTTCTGTCTTTGTGCGCATGCGCTCATCCATTTGAAGCGAACGTGAAAGAGTGTGTCTGCATCTGTGTCGCGCGGGAGATCAATGAAAGACAGGAAATGCCTTTGATCTCCAGTGACGTCACACAGTCTCGTTGTGGAGTTATTAGTTGTTGATGTTGTTCTGTAAAAATCTGCATCAGTGAAACATTCATTCATACACGAGGACATCACGTATAATGTTGGAACAGAAAATATTATTTTTTTCTGTGTGTGCTCCTGAGAAAGAGGCTCATGTGCTGGTTGAAGTGAATCAGCACAGCTTCTGTCAGGAACATCTGTTTGTTGCTGACAACATCTGGATTACAGATGACACATCAGACTGATATTATCTGTGTCATGGTGTTCAGAGATTTCAGCAGCTCACATCCAACACACAGACAGGCCAAAGCACCTGCTGGCCTTCGTGGCTAAGCAACAGAGTTCCATCACTCATGAACAAGACCTGAGATACTTGAACTCCTTCACTTGGGACAAGGACTCATTCCCCACCTGCAGCAGAAACCACCATACTTTCTGTTAACAGAAGAATGCACTGAGCGATTGTGCCACAGAGACATGATGAGCAGAGTGAAGCACTGCTGGGTGAATGCAGGATGTCCTGTTTCCAAGCTAGACACTTTAAGCAGATAAGCATCAGTACTGACAGTTTCTCTGCAGTCTGTCTCTGAAACCACGTCTGTGTGGGTGAACACTTCACTGCCATGTTCATCATATAGCGCAACAACATCACACCACTACATAAGCAACAGAGTTCCATCACTCATGAACAAGACCTGAGATACTTTCCTTTTCCCTTTTTCCTTTAATTTTCCTGATATAGTTTCCTCCTGAGAACCATGGCCTCAGATTTAGAGGTGCTGATCCTCGTCCCTGCTGCTTCATACTCAGCTGTGAACCGATCCAATGAGTGCTGTAGATCACTATCATATCAGTGAATCAGTCAAAGTGCCTCCCTGGGTGGGCTAGAACCACCATACTTTCAGTTAACAGCCGAACGTGCTGAGCGATTGTGTCACAGAGACATGATGAGCAGAGTGAATGCAGGATGTCCTGTTTACAAGACAGACACTTTAAGCAGCTCAGCATCAGTACTGCCAGTTTCTCTGCAGTCTGTCTCGGTCAACACATGTGCTCCACACAGTTGTGTGTCACTTCCTCAAAGGTTTGAAGTGATGTGTGAGTCTGAAGAGCTGCTGCCTTTGATACATCACCTGATGATGTCACAATACTCACAGAATTAAACTCGTCCTAGAAGCTGCTTTGAAAAATTTCCAAAATCACGTGATTCAGATGTAAACACAAAGGCTGACCCACTGTCACCATTCAGAACAGCTGAGAAGCTTATTGATCATTTAAGACCAACTTTGTACAGTAATATTCATATAAAATGAGAATAAATGGCAAAATAAAATAAAATATATGAATCCATACAAAAAATAAATAAATAAAAAACATGTCAAAGTTAAAACAACAGCAGAACAGCAGCTGGTTCAGTTCAGGATATGTTCAGGTAACAGTCACAAGTCCATTCACCATGACAGTCCTGCATCTGTTAACCAAAAGGCTCCAAAGCCCACCCAGGGACCTGCTGTGTTTAGTTCACTTGTTGCTGTATCTCCAACAAAGAGCTAAGGACTTGTAGAGAATGTGTGTCGATCCCACTACCTCTCACATGTTACGCGAGCGCTCTACAATTCGAGCTAATTCCCCTGGGCTAGCATGCTAGCATGTTGTATTTAACACATTGTAGCTAAGCTTTGTGAAAAGGCCCCTTGAACAACCTCTGAGTTCACCATCAACAGGTCTCAAAGATCTGCTTTTTAGTTTCCAGGACACAGAGGAAGAGGATGTCTCCACATGCACACTTCATTCTTCGTGTTTTCACTTATTGTTAAATAAAAAAAATACAATTTCATTCATCCATGTGTAATTAGTTGTTATGTAATATATATTTTCTGTGTGGCTTAGTCTTAAAATTATAATGGTTGTGTGGTCAACTACTGCCTGAAATTTGCTGAAAAATTTGCCCATCAAAGTCGACCAAAACAACTTTGTCCCCAAACACACTTTACAACAGTAGAGAAAAGAAAAGCAGCTTCTGTCAGAAGAGGGATTTGAAACTACACCTCCAGGAGAGACTGCAATGTGAACACAGCACCTTAGACCGCTCGGCCATCCTGACTCTAAAAAAACTAGCTGAAAAATTAGCACATCAAAGTGACTACACAATATGTACACCATGTAGCAGCCACCTGTGTGAAAACAGCAGCTGGTCTTTGCTGCTCATTCATGCTAAGCATGGCCTCTACCACTGAACTACATCCCCTGCTCGATGTGTTGGCTTTGGCTGACCACACATACTGCGACAGGTAAAACACCAATCTGTCTAATGACGCCTCCTGGATGAGAGGTCAAATGTCTTCAGAAATGTAGAACCAAGTCTGGTTGCCTTAGACATATTATAACGGGATGACTGAAAACCCTGATAGACTCCAACACACTGTGACTTTGTGAAACAACCAGTGGAGCCCCCTGGTGGTCAGTAGAAGTGCAGCCCCTCTGAGCTGGTGGCAGACCAAGGCTTCAGTCTGCACACATCTTCCACATGTGATGGCACACACACTGTGTATTGTGGCAACATCCGTCCCCTCAGAGAGAATCTGCTCTTTAACCCTCCTGTCGTTTTCACCCCCCGCCCCTTACTTTAGTGTTCCTGCTCAGTTTTAACTGCTCTTAAATTAACAAAAAAACCATCAATCACCACCAAATTTTTGTTTAACACTCTTTAGCTGTTAAAATTGTCTAATAATAATAATAAAAAAAGAAATAGAAAACCAGAGACCAAACTCCTCAACATGAAGTTGTGTGTGTGTGTGTGTGTGTGTGTGTGTTTGTGTGTATGTGAATTCATGCACGAGTGGCATTTGACACTCTGGTCAGAGTGGGCCTTACAAACATAGACATCACATTTGCAGCATCTCAGGCTTGTTTTGTTGTCTCTTTTCAGACCCAGGTAGGTTTGGAGGTCTACCAGGTCCAATTCTCTCCAGATGTCCACTCCCCTCCAGGTCTGTCATCTCCATCTCCATCTATTGTGTGTCCCACATTGTGTCCCACAGTGTACATGACATCTGCGCAGCAATACTTCCACCTGCTGGAGATTCAGTGTTACTACAGCTGTAAAAACAAATCTGAACATGAACTCCACATTACTGATGTTTGAATATTGGAAGTATAAAGCACAGAACGAATCACATTAAGAATGCAGAAGATGTTACATGAGTTTATGTCAACAACCTTAAACTTCAATAAAGAGGTACTGCTGGGATTTGAACCCAGGATCTCCTGTTTACTAGACAGGCGCTTTGACCAACTAAGCCACAGCACCACTCTTAAAATGCTTAAAATATTTCAACATAAGTAGCTGACTTACCAAATTTTGTCTCCTGTGAAAAGCAGTCAATCAACAAATTTCCTTCTCCCAAACCCAGCATGAGCCACAAAATTACTACTGCGCATGCTTCACTTGTCAATATCCTGCTCGATCCGGCTTGTGGAAGACTCATGGTTTCATTGTGCATAACGTCTTCATGGTGTCACCTATCACTGCTGTGGAGTCTATGATGTGAACCACTAAAGGGAAGAAGCTTCATCACCTGAACAGGGACTTGAACCCTGGACCCTCAGATTAAAAGTCAGATGCTCTACCAACTGAGCTTGTTGAACCAGCCAGGGTACCTGACCTGATACTGCAGGTCATCCCTCTCTCTCTCCCTGTTATTCTTCATATTTGATCATAAAATCTTTAAGGTCATAATGTATTGACAGTCAGTAATCAGTACTGTTATTGTGTATGGAGCTCTGACTGTTGCCAAAAGTGCAGGTGACCTAAATTCAGCAGTACAGGCAGCATTATCAACGGGCTCATCTCATCCGAAAGGTTTCATCAGACAGATCGCTGTTTTCGCTATCGCAGGAGCTCAGAAGCTATCTGTTTAGCTAAAGCTGCTAAAACTGCTAAAGCTGCCACACCATGCAGGGAATGTAGCTCAGTGGTAGAATGTGTGCTTTCCATGTATGAGTCCTTTGGTGCAATCCCCAGCATTGCTAAACAAGCACAGGAAGTACTTGTTTTGTCTAACATGCTGATATTTCAACTGGCACGCTGACTGGTTGTGTGTCCAAAAGGCTTCAAAGACATCTTTCTACCATTCTGTCCTCCAAACCTTTGGACACAGCATCAAGGTTTCTCATAATGTGACATTGGTGTCATTACCATTCTGAAGTGTCCAAGGTGCCGGATTAAGGCTCCACCCTTTTAGGAGGCGTGGGTTTGAATCCCACCACTGCCAGTTGCCTCCATTCCTCTGGATCCTGCATACAACATCAGTTGAGTGTGACGACTGAGTTCTCAGTTTAACACATGATGGATTCTAGGTCTCCCACATGAATACCTTTTATACCATGCATTGCTTCTTAATGCTGAAATGAGGGATAAAAAGCTATGTAGGAAATGTCAAGGTGCCAAAGGTGCCACAGTTTCTACTAACAGTTAATTTAAAAAATTTAAATCAGTCAAAAATTATGATGATCTGCTATTTTAAATAGATTTCTTGGGATCAGCTGCAACAACACAACCCTGATCCTTAATCACTGCAGTTAACAGTCCTCTCACCATATGCTAACAGTCCTCATGAATTTAAGAGGATCGTTGTCTGATCATTCTGTTCTTCAAACTGTTACCAAGACCACAGAAACTTCCTGCTGAAGGAGGACAACACATTTATTCAACAGACTGCTTGAAAAAAGTTTCGAGAAGGTTTTCAGAAAGTCTCAATTTATTATCCAACCTGAGTGTTGACTTGAGTTTTGAATT